>NC_081441.1:2083064-2090990 GCF_007210705.1 Tigriopus californicus | reverse complement strand
CAGGATGATTGTTGAATTGGTCATTGTGATTCAAGGTGCACGTTTTTTCCTGAAAAATGAGATGCATATGATCAGTGTTACAGAATGGTATGAAACGGCCCAAATGTTGAGTTCATAATGTAAAGTTCACTAGATCTCCATTCTGTTGTCTATAAATGTATATATGTATCAACTTGTCAAACCTTGGCTTGATCGAGATATATGCAATAAGTGGTAAAATCCCACTTGGAATCTCATCTATGAAGCCGTGTGAGCTCTATCACTTGGGGTCAGACATTCACTGATTCGTTTTCACAACTTGATGGAAATTTGTAAAATTGTAAAAAAAAAAAAAAAAAAGAGCATCATCCCTCTGAAGCTTAAACTACCATACAGGCAGGAAATGACATTCAGACACTGCTAGTGACAGACTCACCTGTTACAACTGATAGAATGCACATTTGACTCGCTTATTGACTAGATGAGATCAAGTTGAAGTGGGTCTAACCTTCAGAGTAAACAGGGTTACCTCCATCCACATTCAGAGGCGTGCCTTCATTGGCCGTGTCTCGACGGGGAGGTAACGGGGGAGGAAGGGCAATGACCGCGGGCCCATCTGCGTGATTAGGAGACGAGCTTTTACTTTCCGCACCGTCTCTGACTGGGCTGGAACTCGACGCCAAGGGTTCAATCGTGATGGCCCCGTTGGAGTGGTCTGATCGAGAAGGCGGCTCTTCATTATCACTGTTTGCCTAGAGATACAATTACTTCATTTGGTGATCATATATTATCATATATGAATATGCACATGAATCTGGATCACATCTCCAATTTCACAAAACGCTTGGGGTTCTGCGGACTCGGTGTTTTCTAAATACCTCAAACGGTACCTTGGGCTTCCAATCCATTGCAACAATTCCAGAATTTACTTCCTCACTTCAATCTATACCCTTAGATCCTGGTTTCAAAATATTGCGGTCAACAGACTGTCGACCCTAAAGTTTGGTAGAGGGTTTTCTGGTCTGCGACTAACTCTCTTCGATCAGCTAGCTACCTATTGCGACGAATATAATCGTTTGCCCGACATTCCTTCATATTTTTGGCGAAGCCGTACTATCTTTTATATCCCCCTTGACCAGTCAGACAACGAAACATCTTCAAAGAGGCTTTAGACACAGACCACTATGTCACATGCTCGCAAAAAAAAATAATTCATCCCTGTTCGACCTGCAACTGTGTTCTTTACGGTGAACGCCTCCACGTTTACCATTCCCTTTACTTTTGTAACCATAACGATGTCTATCTAAAACATCGCAATAAAAACAAGAACATATGGTGATCGAACTTTTTCGAATCAATTTGCGTTTTGGAATAATCTATTGAAATCAAATTTCTAGCACTCTGTTTTTGGCTGGCTGATGCTGCCTTTTACCATTTGCGACACAACGTGAATGAAATATTCACGACAGGTACAACGATATTACTCGAATCTACTTTTTTTCTGGTTTCATGGAAGATTCTCATCATCCCACAGCCCCTATAGTTCTAATAAACATTTATATACATTTTAATAACATTTGTTTTCAGTTCCAGTGCGCATTATGGAATGCGCATTAAAAAGTGGAAACAAGCTGACGCGTAACGTAAGACGTGGGAGGAGACGTGGTGCAGTGGGTAGCGCAGTTTTTTTAAACATGAGAGGGGTTGCCGGTTCGATTCTCCTCCCCGATCTTTCTCAAGGAAACTTTTGCACGCTTACCACACCCACAAACGGAGAACCAAAACTGATACTGACTAGAACACTGCCTATCGAAATTTTATACGGACGAAGAGATGGTTTCGCTGGCTCATTTCTCTGACCCCAGTCCCCAAATCCAATTGAAATCATAGTTACTGTACATATTTGATATTGTATCTTCATTTGATTGCTATCGAAGTCAGAGAAATGAAAAAATATTACAATTGAAATCAAAGTCCGTGAGATTAACTCATTTTAAAACGTTCAGAGATCAAAGAAGTGTTATAACTTATAAAACATGAAATATTTCCAAATTGTCGGGAAAACGAAAGGGGGAGGAATTGAATTAAGTCTAAAAGAACCAAAAATATAATTACTGCATTGTACTTTGGGTTTCCTATTTTTTTTTCTCTCTTCTTTACCATTGCTCTATATAAACATTGTGCCCTTGAGTGGTACTTGCAATGCACAATACTACTACTTCTGAGTAATTGCAATTAATTACAAATGAAATTAGAACATTAGTACATGGGGACACCGATCAATTCCATTTGACATCAATGTCATTGTAACTAGTGAAGTTTTGAAAGTTATTGGTACAGATCTAATGGTAAAAAATCTTCGGGCCTTCGAGATTCATGATCAAGTTAGTGAATCACTGTGACGGTTTCGTTCCTTAAAGAGCGGTTCTCTAATCATTTAAGTGAGAAATTAATATCAAATCCGAGCCTCTGGATTGGCGTGAGCGGCCAACAACATTTTAATAATAACCGAGCACTTCCTGGGGGCTTACCTCGAAATCGGCCAGGTCTGGCATGTCATCCAAGTCATCATCCACTTTGGGCGTGAACTTGCCGCAACAGCAATTGCAGCAACAACACATACAACAACAGCAGCAACACCCACTGAGCGCGAAGCAACTCCAAAAGAGACACTGAAAATAACAAGGATCGCATCAAAGGTTGGATGCATTTTAGCTTGAATAGACCAAGAAAATCGTCTCAAATCTCGACAGTCGGACTGTCAAAAACTGGAAACAAGCGAATCGGCTTTGGCATGCTGCATGATATCTCTAAATCTAATGGTCCGTGTAATGTAGATTTTAAGCCCTCGACAGTATCAGAAGATCGTTTTTTTTGGGGGGTGGGGGTTCCTCCGTGTATGCTTTGGCGTATTCATGGAACAGTTGTATGGATGGACCTTACCTGGAACCAACCGGATGAGAACATCATGACCGTGCTGACCACTTCGTCGCCGAATTGATCGGCGATGTAGAGCCCCAAAGAGCCATGTTTGTCGTAGATCACGCGTTTCTTTTCGTCGGACAAGATGGTTTTGGCGTAGTTGATCTTTTTGAATTTTTCCTCCGCCTCCGGATTGTTGGGATTCTTATCCGGATGGTATTTGAGGGCCAAGCGCCGATATCGTTTATTGATATCTTGCGAGGTGGAGTCTTTGGGTATTTCCAGCAATTCATACAATGAGTCCCCCGTCCTCCTACAAAGAAAAATGATCACTATCCATGGCAGAAATATGTATGGCATGGCCACCTGTGAGACCGAAACTTACGAAAGGCGGTGCATTTCCGAGGCCTGGCTTGAGCCTCCTCCACCTCCTCCACCTCCTCCACCAGCCTGTTCGGGGCCCCCATTGCGGGCACCTTGGGCCATAACAGTGACTGATCACGGTCGATTTCCGCCTTTATTTTCCAACAGTCAAAATCTATCGAGTTTTGATTCGGTCTGATTGAGTTCGAACTGATAAGATTCGTGTCTCTCCTCTGCAGTTCGCCAGACCTAAGCCTGAGGGGCACTTGGGGCGCTGGAGTCCAATTCAGTCAAGTTGACAACGTGATATATGAGCCTTGCAAGCAAGCTACACGAAGAAGGAGGCGAGGTCCAGGTCCTGAAACGCCTGCTGATGAGTCTCCTTGACCAAGTGTGCGTGTTGTGCGACAAGTTTCGATGATAAGGAACCACTGAAGCAACATCAGCTGATGAGGAGGATGAGCTGATTTTTATAACTTGCGCCAAAAAGGAATATTACAAGGTCAGAACGTCAGGACTTCAGAGGTGTTCGATGGATAGCTCTTTAGAGTTGATGAAATGGAACCCAAAATCCTGTACGTGGCTATTTATGGCAGGCTTAAGTTGTAAATGATTGATGATTGAGAGGCTTAGAAATGATGTGTACAGAGCGCAGGGTGGCTCGTCGAGTTGAGTCAAAATTAGAGATTTATTACATACATACAAGAATAGTACGCAAGGCAGGAATTACTAGCGGATGATTCAATTGGGCTGGACCATGACCACACCCAGTTTTCGGTTGATCTCGGCCAGGCCCACGCGACATTGAAGGATCTTCTCCGCAGTTAAGTCTTCCATCATGAAGTCCTCGTTCTCGTTCTCGCGATGTCGGGGCCGTTTGCGGCGACGTCGCTCGCGATCATCCTCGTCGTCCTCGGTGCCTTCAACACAAATCAGTATATATATAAATAAAACCATTCTTTGTCACTGTCTCTGTCAAAAATCGTAAGTTAGAGAGGTCGCCTTCGAAGAGCGCCGTCAAAATAGAATTGAACTATCCAGCGGGCATGGAGTCGGGCATGGAGTCAGCGTTGGCCGAGGCCGTCCAGCATTTCAAGGGCCATGTAAGGCAAAACACGCAAGAAGGAAAATACCACATGTACCGCCTCATTTTGTCTACGGCTCATCGATCCGCTGAATCCGACTACCCAATAGTTCTAACCTTTCTTCCACGTGAGGTGAGCCCGACCCGAGGACGAGGAAGGCGAGTTGGACCCATGACCCCGTCCTCGCCCTCGCCCTTCCACCTTAGGGCTCCGCCCTGGGGTGTTATACACGCCCTTTTCGGCTCTCCGTCCTCGCCCGGGACTTTTCGTGCGTTTGTGCTCAAAATCCAACGCGTCATAGTAATCTGGTTTTTCGCGCTTGACGCGCTCAGAACGGCGGCGCTCGTTGCTGTAGGAAGTGAGTGACTCTTTGGAAGAGTCCAGATCCACCCCACCGGGCGAACCCGCAGGGGAATCCCCGGATTCGTCTAGAGGGCGAGAGCATACATCGATCTATATATCACAATGCTATCAATGGCCAAGTGAATGTTCATGCGTTCTCGAGTTACCTCCAGACATGGCGTTGTAAGATATGGACAATGACGGAATAAACTCGGACTCTTGAGCTCCCTTTGAAGCCTTCGAAAGGATTCTGATTGGACTTGATGGCCTTGTTTTGACACAAATAAATGCTAACGACCTAGCTCCCAAAGTTTCAGGGTGACTGATCCCCCAAGTAACAAGATGCTTATTTCGGTTGGCTTTATTGAAGACTAAAAGAAGGGATTCTTCCCGGACGCATCGTAAGGATCGGAGGGTTCTTCGTCCCTCTCCTCTGGCTGAACACTCTCCGACGTGAAGGCCTTCGAGGGAGAAGTCTTATGAAAGATGCCCTTAAAGTCCGTGAAATTAGCCTCCAATTCGGCCCGCTCAGCTTGGATGCGTTGATATTCGGCTTGGATGTCGCGGAGGCTCTCTTCCAGTGAGCGGACTTCGTCCAACTTGCGCAGCTTTTTGGCCTCTTGGATGAAGTGTTTGAGGTTTTGAATTTGTTGCACCATTGGATCTTCGGACGCGGATAAGTTCTGGCTAGGCGAGGAAGTGAGAACGAAGCCCGGGCCATACTCCACGGGTCCTGTCAATGATGAGAAAGGTACACATCGTGTTATTATATTGATATTTAGAGCTTGGAAGCTTGGAAACTTACTTTTGGGGTTGGGTTTGGTTCTAGGGGCGGTACTGGAGTTTCTGACCAGATTCATGACCTCGTCCCGAATCAAAGGCGCTGTCAACATAGATTTGGTTCGCTTGAGTGCTTCATTTTGCTCGAATTTGGCCTTGGCAGTCTTGGCGGCCTCACGTTCTTGGGCAATCTTCTTGGATGCAGTCTGCTTTCGCTCGCGTTTGATCTTGTCGTATTCCTCCTCGGAGACGAGCACTGGAATCTTCGAGATGAGTGTATCCTTGATGAAATCCACGGCCATGGCACGAATCCGTTGCTGAAGCTTGAGCTCCAAAGGAGAGGCTCGATGCGTCGTGGTCTCCTCATTCTGAGTGTCGCCCAACTTTGAAATCTTGCGTGACAGAATGTCGATATTTTCGGCAATCTTCAGAACCTTGACCCTCAAGTATTTGGCTTCATCGAGTTGGTAGTCCTCCTCCCCAGAGTTGAGACTGTGAGCCATTCGGCAGTACTCCAGACTGATCTCACTCCCCTCTCTCATATGGTTCTTGAGTTGTTCATACAATCGAACCAAGAGCGTATCTTGTGTGATGGCGTCAAGTCGTTGAGCCTCGTTGCTCAAGATCTCGGCACACAGGAGACAAGTTCGCAATTGATCATCCTTGACCTTAAGATCCAGCACATTGGACATGATAGAGTTGATACTTTCTTGCGAGCCCGATCTCTTATTCGGAGTCAAGTTGCCCAATTTGGCCATGAACGACGAATTGCCATTTGGCTCAGAGTCCATTGGATCCTCCACAATATTCCGAGTGGCCTGATCGTCCTCATCCGCGATCGGCTGAGTGACTTTCTTGGCCAAGTCGAGAGAGGTCGGTGTAGAGCAATCATTGCAGATGACCCCGCCGCACAAACGACAATGGTGTTTGCGTCGAGCAAAGTTAAACCTTTTGGCACAATTGGGACACAACTTGACATTGTCCTCGTCAATCCAAGGCACGATCTTTTGCTCATGAACCCGACGCTTGGCTGGATCATGCGGATAATTCCGAACCAACTTCTCCAGACGGATGAGGACTTGATTAGTGCGTTTGTTACGCCCCTGACGTTTCCGCCTCTCTTCCAAGAAAACACTCGTATGACTGGTCTTGAGTTTTTTCAGATCAGGATCTTCCCAATGAGAGGAATGGAGACCCGAGGCAGGGTGAATGTTGGAGTCTAAGGATTGCACTTCAATGAGCGAATCCCACGTCTTTTGTTCTGCCTGCAGATCCGGAAGGTTGGTTTTGAAGGCTTCAGAATTGAGCACTCTCCTCTTGGCCTTGCCGAATAAGTCCTTGAGACCTTGGATAAACACAGGATCTTCTTTGGAATGTTTCTCTTCGAAGTGCACTTGCAACTGGATCACGTCGCCCAAATCCTCCATACAAATGGGACACAGAAAGCCTTCCTTCACATCAGCCATTTTGCTTCAGGCTACTGAACTAGACTACAACTTTTAGATCACGAAATGAAAGTTTATAAAAAATGATATCCCTGGCAGGATCAATTCAAGTAGTCCAAAGGGTCGAATGCTTTCACTTTAAGGTCCTCGCCAACGTCTGTCTTCTTCTCTCGTTGGGTTCGAAGAGCTTTGATCCTCTTCAAGTCCGCCATGGAAGATTCTTGAATGTCAAAAGGTAACTGAAACATCCTCTAAAGTTAGTCGCGATCCATCAATCTTCCAATGGAAATGTCGGTCTTACTTTAATGATTTGTCTTGGGATATGATATCGGATTCGGATCGTGGATCCATCGGGTTTAACCATCAACGTATCCGGATAGGTCCTCTCGTAGATTGTTCGGCCGATTTTAGTTACCACGGCGCGATTGGCATTTAAGGATCGGGAAAATTGCAATCCGGGTCCACCCAAACTGGCACACCTATGGTAGAGATTGCTTGTAATGAAGCTAATTTAGATCGTGTGGATAAGTATTACCTCTGCAAGATATTTTTGGCTATGGTTGACATCTTCGATCTTCACATTAGCGCGAATTGTTTCTCTCCCTTCTGATCAGAGAGAACATTCATTGACTCCCCTTTATTGGTTGGAACAGCTGTACTCTTAAAGAGTGTACAGAGTGTACGACGCTCAAGCACATCCTTCAGGACAGCGGGAAGTTTAAAAATCTCACCGCTCTAGTTTTTTTTTTTTTTCAACTTATTTGGATATTTCAAGCAGGATCTAAGACGATTGGACGAGCCCCAAAGTGAATGTGTTGAGGTCCTATATTTGAAGGAAAAATACTGAAGCAAAACCCTAAATGTGTATCAAGTAAACATATATTGATTAAGCTTCTTGATTGATAACATTGATTGGGTGCACGAGTGACGGCCCAATTTTGAAGTGAGCTTTAGACTCATGCTCCTGATTATAACTATAGGAGAACAGCGAGGATATCAATTTGTTCGGT
>NC_081441.1:2030382-2083028 GCF_007210705.1 Tigriopus californicus | reverse complement strand
GAGAACAGCGAGGATATCAATTTGTTCGGTTTGCAAAAAAAGTGGTGTTAAAATGTATGTGGTTGGATGTATTGGGCGATTTAAGACAAAGATATTACAAATGTTTGAATGGATAAAATAAAACGAATGCTTCGTGTTCGAGATTCACTTTCAATCATATTGTGTTTACACAAAATGCCAGATGATATTATGGCATTTCCCATCCATCGACTGAATCGAAGCAATGAATGAATGGGTGAGAAAAAAAGTAGCTCCTGGCTGTGGCACCACCCTTCCTCACAAAAAGTGCTTTCCAGCTTCCTTCCATTCGCTCGATCATAAATGGCACAGAGAGAGAGAGCTTGAATTCGCCCTTGGAGGGGCCAGGTTGTTCCAGGGTTCACATGTTCCACATCCCCATTAGCTTGGGTATCCAAAGGCACCATCCAACTATGATCTCCCCAAAGTCTCATCCAGCCACCATACCCATAAGATTACATAATAATCAATGGCCGAACAAGCCCTCATTGGGGGAAATTGGGTCTGGTTCCAAGGCCCATTCTGAGGCGTGTCCGGCCACCCTGGGCTATAAAATGGATCTGGTAGGGCTTGGAGCAAGCCCTCTCTTCATCCGTCCCTCTACTTTATCCCATCGGCCTGTGCCCTGTACCCTGTGGGTAGGTGGGAGAGGGGGTTTGGGAGCGCGCCGCGCTAACCTCTCTGCTACTGGCTCCATCCACCGTCCGTCCACCCATCGATCAAGTCCTGTGTTGCACTCTGGGGTACGAGAATCCAGTGCGAGAGTTCGACTGGGCCAAAAAGGAGCTGTTCTTCATGCATTAGAGCATAAGGAAGACTTTGAAGAGATTCATTCGTCTTGGAGAAAGACGGCGATCTTTACCATCAACTCCAAGTCGAAGTAGTCGAATCTCCTCGAAGTTGTGCACCAGAACGAAGCGAGGAACTTGGAGGAAAAGGAGGAGAGACGGAGGAGGTAGATGAGGAGGTGGAGGCCCGGGATACAGTAGCGAGGCAACATTGGACAAGTGCTGAGTGTATGTAGGTAGTAGTTGTTCATGTTAGTACAGTGCATTGGAGAACAAGTACAACGACGACTTGGAGCAGGGCAGCTTTTGCTCCATTGATCATCTTCATTTTCTGGCCTAGAGTGTTCAAGAGCAACTTCCAACATTTGCCATGAATGCAACAACACTACAGAATTGAGTGAGAGGCACTTCATTCATACATACATACAGCCTTGTACACAAACACTCCAGCGGACGAATCCACCATTGCATTCTGACATAACGGATCGAGAGAGGTAAGATATTATTGGTTTTCTATCACTTTTTTCCAATTCAATTCCTTTCAAATGTATTAGAGCAGAAAGTAGTTTCGTTCACCGCACTGTAAACAAGACACAGGAAGATGACTTCACATTGTGTGAGAGCCTTGGAGTGCGGGAGAGAGGTTCGCGGGGAGGCTCCGGTTTCGTCGCTTTGCCCATACAAGCCGGATAGATGGGATTATCCGGGTGAAATAGGCAATAAAATCATACACTTTCGATCTTGAGAAACACTCAAAGGGAAAGGGAGAAAAAGCTATGTAGATCACGCACAGTAGATCATCACTCCCTCAAACGATGATTGGGATGGCCCATTTGCGCAGCTTGACGCCATGACCGACCCGTACCTATTCAATTCATTATCCATTCAGGCTTGAGTGGGGTGGAAAAGGCCAGAGAGATAGGTTGTACGTTTTATCGTTTTCAATAATTCACTCCCCCACACAGGATCTCTTGCCTAAAAACTCTTTCGCTATCAAATCGCAGGTGTAACTTTAGACAGTGCTTCTTTTCTCTCAACCTTGAACCGACCCCAATTTGGTGGGTTTGATTGAACTTTATTAGCGTGTTCAAAAACTTGGCCCCGAGGTCGAATTTTCGCATCATTGTCCCCTTACAGTCGTGGATCGGGTTAATCACCCATGATTTATGAGAGCATTGTCATAACAAGTAACTTGATCGTGTACAATGTTGCTGTGAAGTGTTCCTTTTGTAATTTTTCCATGGAGATGATTATAAAAGTTCCGGGGTCGCGACCTGAACCATTATTCAATTATATTAAGGTGGTCTTGATTAGCCCAACATGAATCAATTTGTTACCTGGGAACGTCAGAAATCTATTTTTGACACCGCAACGACGGAGCAAAGCCACCAACTACCAAAATGCTCTGCCACAAATTGATGCGAGCTTGTTCACGATTTCGTGTACCAAAAGTGGAATCTATAGATTGCTTCATTTCTATCTCCGCTTGAATTACCATGATAATTTCGACAATAATGAGAGAAATAAAAGAAATTCAGCAGTCTTGCCTTCACGCAGCTACGAGTTAAAGGAAAGGTTTTCATCTTGGCCGTAAAGTCGTTCACGTGGTTGAGGATTCAGCAAGGTCAACATGTTTGATTCCCTTTGATACCATAATATGAGCAATAAAAGCATCTAGTTCCTACACTTCATCCAATTGGAAAACTTATATTTTGTCATCCTTCTACGACGCGTTCTTCATGTAAAAGATAACTGGAATCGACTGCCCCCCCCCCCTTCAGGTCTGACATCATCCTCAAATCGCCGTTGGTGACTTAAAACTTTGCGGTTTTAGCATAATTCGAATTGCCTCCCGAAGATTCCCAGGGTATTAATTGCATTTGGTCACCAATAGATAACTTTATCACGGCACATCTTGTCAAAAGTGATTTCAAGGTCTTCAAGGCTGCCGCCAAGGCGTCCATAAAGCACAAAAAAATGCTGAAAATCAATCTACACTTACTTTGGTTCCCATCTTGGTCATAATGATTTTGCACTACATAGATTGATAATAATATGGAATGATTATCATTCCCTTAACATAACTTAATTCTCAGTCATTCGTCGGTTGACGTTGTCTGAGTAAAGTGCAACACGCAAAAGTCGCGCCATGTTCGGGAATAACCTAATGAAGTCATGCAATATTTAAGGTACTTGATTTCCTGGGAACGCTCTGACATAAACATCATATATCACGTTCCTTCCATGAGGATGCAAACTTCTGCAAACCCAGACAGGCCTGTTCTTGCTTGGCCCTTAGTGATCTGACTCGTAAAACGACAAAACGATTTGGTCGGTTCTCGAGTTTAAAATTTTGATGAAAAGGTGATACCGTAATCAAACAATTGGCTGGGCAAAAATATGGGCATGACTTGCCCGAAAAAAAAAATCATATGTTCCGCCTTCAATTCACAAAGAGGACCCTCCTCTTGTTGAGCGTAATACGAAGCCCAATTCAGTCCATGGAGTATTGTACAACCTTCTCCATGTTCAGCACACCTTGATGACTGTGTAAAAAGTAATTAGCAACTTTTATGGAATATCAAGTTCGCTCCTCACTCCATGAGGCCTACCCATCTTCAACTACGTACATACACCTAGCCTATGCGAACAAGTTGGGCCAAAGTCTGAAATAAAATAACACCGAGTTTCGTTCTTGAAACGTGAGCGATGGCAAGCCACGACGAACGGGCCCTCAAGATTTGTCAGCAACCAAATGTTTCACCTTCAGGGTCATCAATGTCATGCCAGATATGCATAGTTGGTCTCATTACCATATCAAAATGGCCCCGCCATATCAGACCAATTGGGTTTTCAACCCTTGATTCCATCTGAAGGGTGAGCGAGGAAGGCGGCGAGTCATGCCGAGATACAGTGAGCTTGAATTCCGTCCGAGGTGGAGCCGAACTCCATCATCTCGGTTCAGGTCTCCTTGCAAATTGCTACACTCACACTTGAGAGCGGACTCGAACTCTTCATGCCATTTTATTGTGCCCTAATGAACCTTGCCTAAGAGGGCATGCCAAATCCCTTCTTAGAGCCCTCAACGGCAAGCCAAACAGCTCGGGCCATGAATCTCCCAGAGAGCCAATCAAAATCTGTTTAAACTGCCCAGTGAATGCTCGAACCCATGGAAATGAAGATAATCTTGAAAGCAACAGTCCAGGTAATGCCCGCCCCAAGGATGAATGGATTGTATTTTTCACACTCGGGAGCTGTGATGTGTTTTTCTTCGGTCTGAGCGAGTCTCCACTGTCAAGAAACAGAGCTCAACGGCTGTCAGGGTGACAGATGAGCGATTTCAGACGTTTTCCCATGTCAAAATCCATGAATGGTGCCTATTGTCAGGTCCAGTACAAAGCACATTGCACGCCTTGAAACTGTCGATCTCTTTCGTAAAGGGAATTTACCAGGAAATATTATCTTTCAATGAGTGAAAATTGTAATAGAGAGAATATGACACCCATTCTCCCGACACAAATTCGCCACACGTGAACGCCACTATCAAACTGGTGAAAATCCATGGACGACAAATCCTGATTTTTTTTCTTCAAAAAACGCTGACCAAACTGCGAATGTGTACCATGTCATTACATTTTATGTCGGAGTCGACGAAAACACATGGCAAATGACATCATTGTTGCTCTAAATATTTTCCACCCAGTTCAAGACCATACAATTAACTGAATATTCCGGTACTCGAAAAAAACAACTCCTTGAAGCCTCTAAAAAATGAATCGAATCGTGACTTTAATGAAAGACCCCCTCTTTGAAGATTGAGCTGCGAATTTCAAATGAAGATGTGATTTGAGTGATGCAAATTGTCGAATCATGCGCACATTAATCAACGCCATAGGACTGGTGAGCAATGAAAAACGCATTTGAAAATACGATTGGATTGAGGGAAAAACGATTACTTCAGAGGCAAACCAACGGCTCATGATGGATGGTTGGTCAGTGGGTGGTTGTGGTTAATGAACACATTAGTTTACCACAGGTTTCCAACAAAGCCGTGCAATCTTTTTAACCTATTCAGAATAAATTCCTCGTTAATAACGACTCTCCGAGACATGTGCAGAGGTCCTCGTTGGAGGAAAAAGTGACCACCAGTTCAGACTCAAATCCCCTTGAGCATCCTTGTGACACGTCAGACTACAAGGTTCAACCCCAATGTTGTTGGCATTCATTACAGCTGACATTTATGTGTCTTAAATTGACAAGATGAGCCTTTTGTTCATTTAACTTGGAACGGCTTTGCTGGCAATTTCTCAGACTCAAGTGCCAGGGTCAATATAGAAGTGTCGAGGAAACTTGAAATTGAGCAAAATAATACTTTTCATGGACCCCTCGGTTTCATTTGCTGGCGCCATTCCTTCTTGGTCACGCATTGGCTTTTGAGGGGGTGGCAGATTTGGTCTTTGCCAATGAACGCTTGCCACTAGATCTGCCACGTTCATCTCAAAAGCCAATGTAGTATTTGTCAATTGGCTCTTTGGTTCTCTTGCTCACCAAGCGTACTTGAGTATTTACACTCGATCTTTTGACTGGCCTATCCTGGAGGCATGACGAAGGTTAACGATTATGAAGAATATCAATCACATGCGAACAGATCGAGCCACACCCGAATCATAAAAAAATGTAACCTTGCTTCAAAGAGAAAGGAATAGATGTTGCCATGGAAAAAGGATTTGAGAGGAATCACCTAAATCCCCCATTGTACGTTCACGGTGTTTTGTACAGTTTGTAACAGAGCAGAGAGAAAAGAGGGAAGCCCTGAAAGTGCAAGTGGATTTATTCAAATTCTCATTCCATCCTACATCCCTCGAAACTGGTTTTTATCGTATCCAGTTGTTTATAACATGACAAACACGTTCTGTATTCGTGAGAAAAAAGGCCGGCGATTCCAGTTCATCCTGTTGAAGCTGCATTGCAGTGACTAGATGAATGATGAACATCGTGATAAGTGAAGATGACAAGTCAAGTCGGATTAAGATCCATATTAAACAATTTTGAGTTGCTCGAAGAGTGCTTCTATTGTCACTGCCAGGCAGGAGATTGTCGAATAAATCTCTTCTTCAGAGTCGTAAAGATCCAAAGGCGTTCAACATCGTTTGTTTTCCATTGACAAGTCGGTAAGATGGATGACAAACCTGGATGAGGAATGCCTTTTCGGGAATGTTGGCATAGCCATTTAAAGTGATTAGGCTAAAAGGTTATCAGGCTATTGAATCCATGCCCTTAAAAGCAGAAGAAAATCTACCTTGCCAAACGGACTTTCTGTACTCTGTACACTCACATGCACCTGGTCCAATTATGCATAAATGAATAAATTGGGTGAGGGAAGGAATCCTGGGACGGATGTACTGAAGGAAAACTGATGATGAGTTGTCTGCCAAGCGCCCAGAATCATCTGTGTCAGATTGAGCACTTGTTCATCATCCGTCTCTCAAGTATGTGGAGCACCATCAAGACTCTGGAAGTGCCAAAACTTTTCAGAAATTCAAGGGTCGAGGGGAAACCACGCATATTGCTTCCAGAACTGTTGGTGGTCTACTACTGTACCTGAACTCACTAACAGAGCTTGCATGCAATGCAGCAAATATTTGTAAGAGCGCAAAGCAAATGCGTCCTCCCCTATGAGGTTGTTTGGGGAAGACGGGTTGTGTTATTTGAAACAATATGGCTTTGGTAATGATAGGGTGTTCCATTGAGCAAATGGTGGCTAAAAGACCGGCATTACCAACCACTCGTCCCCCAGTCCCCTATCTCAATTCTCTATCTCTGGATTGACGATGTGCCCAGTGTGTGTGTGTGTTTGTACACTGAACGTTGTTCCCTAATTCGTATATCTCACTAGTTCTCTCTGGGTTGAGGCACAGAGTTGAGAATATCATGAATACAGTGGGTGGCAGATTTATTAACACTCGTCCACCTAAACATCGTCAACCAGCAAATAATTTATGCTCGATCTCGTGGGCCCGAATTCTCGGAGATGCTGCAGTAATGATCCTTTCGAACAATGACGCGTTAGTTTATGCCGCCTCTGCCTGGATTTGCTGGTTTGTTACCCTTGTTCTTTGTTTATTTCACTTTGGCACTCTGGTTTTCAAAGGAAAGTAGAGAGGCTCCATAACAAGGCGCTCAACTGTGTCGATATGCAAACACACGAGTAAATCATGATGGAACTCGTGTTCCAGCCTTCAAAAGTGTGTCAGGCGAAGGAAAAATAGGTCACGCTCGGCTTTATCCGACTTTTTGGGGAACGAGGGCGTGTTTTAGTCGTGCGAGCCTAATGGATCGACATTTAGAGCCAACCAATTGGCATGATTGATCCACATGCTTTTTCACTTTTGTCCCAACTTTGTCAAGAGAGGAAGGGCAAATAGATGTCGTTGCTATGTCCAATCTATCCTTTTCTGTAGTTCGATAACTTCGACATACTTTGAAAGGCCATCGAAACCTTGGATGAAGGTTATGCAGACAGACTACGACCCCCATCTGTGCAATGCACATTGATTTGATCGAGCCAAGGTCGTGCCCAGAACAAAAAAAAACTGTTTGACTTGAGTAGGCTTTCCCTTTCATGTCACGTCATGCCACATTTCCCACCCAACTCTCCTACTAATCTTGGCAAACTCCATGATATTGCTGAGCTTTCCTATCATCGAAGTAATCTACTCTTTCCGCGAAAGACCGAAAGAATCGTTAGAGGAGTGCATGCACCCAACCCACACCCGAATGTCATGATGAGCAATTTCTGAGTAGTTCGGTATGGAGCTCATCATTGGATTGGAGCGGGAACAATAGGGTTCCTCTATGACTTACGAGTACAAGCCTGGTTCTGGATCATTAGGAATCCAAATCGTTTCTATTGTGTGCTTAGTAGGGATGTTCCTCTTTTCAACCGAATCCCATTTTATTACAACAATGCTCTTCCTTTGACAGGTGTGGTCAATGTCGAAGGCCGACGGGAAAGTGGAACAACACGGCAACGAATGAGAAAGACAGGGCAAGAGAGACGCTTCTCTCTGGGTCGGCCTTTTTGACGACAATGAACAGATGTCTTTGGGATTGCCCTCAGTAGACAACGCTGTGTCTAGTAGGCCTTGCGGTGAATAATTGGGGTTGTGGACTGATCCCGACGTTGCAGTTCCCCCGGGTCCCACTCCAGGTATGGTGCTACAGATATGGTCAGGGAAACAGCATCCCCAAGGTAGTGCCACTAACCAAACCAATCAGACCAACGACAATTCGAGCGCCCAAGAAGCCAACGGAAGGATGCCTGGGACGTCAACCCAGAGCAACAGCAGTACTACCATGGGAGCAAACGGGAACGAAATCGCCAAAACCCCGACAAAGAAGCGAGGTCTATCACTCTTCAAATCGAAGCTCTTGGGCGGTGGAGGCTCATCAAGTGGAAAAGCTCATTGCAAGACCTGTAAGAAGAAGTGCTCTGGCGAGGTACTTCGGGTCAACGAGTTTTACTTCCATTCCCAGTGCTTCCGGTGTAAAGGGTGCTCGAAATCGTTATCTCAAGGCGGATTCTTTACCAAGAGTGGGGATTATTATTGTGCCTCATGCTATCAGAAAAACTTTGGCACCAAGTGCACCCGATGTGGCTTGTATGTGGAAGGTGAAGTGGTGACAGCCTTGGGGAAAACTTATCACCAGAATTGTTTCACGTGCGCAGGATGTCGAGAGCCATTTCCAACAGGCGAACGAGTCACCTTCACCGGAAAGGCCTGTTTGTGTCAAAGATGTGTGAGGGCCGGAAAGGACTTGGATAATGCATTAGAAGATCTCACCAATAGCATAGCGGATATCAAAACCACCAAGGTGGCGGCTCCCTCCTCTCTGAACAACTCGGTTACCAATGGCCGAACTCCAGCCATGACAGCCACCCAAACTGCCACGGGGGGCACTGGCCTCGCGGGGGACGACACTTGTGCCGGGTGCAGTGAAGAACTTCGAGATGGACAAGCCCTCATGGCCTTGGATAAACAATATCATGTTTGGTGCTTCAAGTGCAAGGCATGCAATGCTCTGCTCCATGGGGAATACATGGGCAAAGATGGCCATCCCTACTGTGAGCGAGATTATCAACAGCTTTTTGGAGTCAAGTGCACCTACTGCCGCCGTTTCATATCGGGAAAGGTTTTGCAAGCTGGGGACAATAATCACTTCCACCCAACGTGCGCACGCTGTACCAAGTGCGGCGAGCCGTTTGGGGATGGCGAGGAGATGTTTCTCCAAGGGGCTGCCATTTGGCATCCGAGATGCGGCCCAGGCCCTGACGAGAATGGTGGGGTGTTCATAAGCAATGGTTTTGAAAATTCTGGCATGGACGCCGCCGATCGTGCTTCTGTGGCCAGTGGCACCTTTTACGGCTACTCTAGGGCCAGCAGCCCAGGGGCCTCGCTTCGCTATGGTTATGAAACCCCAGGAAGTGTCGTGGGTGGCGGTGAAGGCGTTGGGGGTCATGGAAGTCGTGCTTACTCTGCAGCAGGGGGAAGGTTTTCTCGCTCCACAACACATGTGCCTGGCTGGGGTCCACTTTATGGTGGACATGGCATGTACAGCAGCTCTTCCACATACAGCTTGCGTCGACCCATTGAACCCGGCGATCGGATTGGATCCATGGCAAGCATCAATCATTTCCACGTGCCTCCACATGCTCGTCGTGGCTCTTCAGTGTCGCGACATGCCCGTGAATCAGGAATGGCCACACCCGTGCATCCCCAGGCAAGTACGGATCAATTGTCAGCTTCCCAACATCACCGCCCGATCTCATGCCCTCCCAAGCCTGGCTACACCCACGCTATGAGGGCTTCCACACTGCCAGGGGGCTTTAGCACCAGTATGACGCCAGGGCCCGGAATGCACTTCAATGACGATGGGGTGTCTCAAGCCTCCTTTCGGACTGATATGACCGATCAAACAGCGGGAGGGTTCATTCGCGGTAGTAGCACCTATAGCCATGGCTTCTATCCCGGAACATCACGCTCGCTGTTCAACAGCGGGCGGGACACGCCCACTTCCGCCATCCCTGGTGCATTTTCCGGTGAATACAAGATCTATCCTCTGCACATGCTCTTCACTAATAACTACAAGATTCCCCCAGATGTGGATCGATGCAGCCTGGAAAAGCACTTGTCCGNGGGTTCATTCGCGGTAGTAGCACCTATAGCCATGGCTTCTATCCCGGAACATCACGCTCGCTGTTCAACAGCGGGCGGGACACGCCCACTTCCGCTATCCTCTGCACATGCTCTTCACTAATAACTACAAGATTCCCCCAGATGTGGATCGATGCAGCCTGGAAAAGCACTTGTCCGACGCGGACTTTGCCATGGCATTCAACATGCCTCGCGAAGACTTTTACCGTCTACCAAAGTGGCGGCGAAACGACTTGAAGAAGCGACTCAAGCTTTTCTAAACCAGGTCTAGAAAAAGCACTCGCTCACATCACAAATTAAGCATACAATATACCGTAGGTAGGCAAGATTGAGCATCACTGCCGGGCCCCACACCCAACTCCAAAGCAAGCGAGAGTGTCCACGTTTTTTTTTTTTTTTTGCTTTTTAGGAAATAATGCCAATGCGTCCTTTGTACCTTCTCGGCATGATACAGGCGCGTTCAAGTCAAAATTTATGCAAATTTCTGTTCTGGTCACCGAAACTGCTTTTTTTTTTAAATTCTCATTTGTCTCAATATTGTTTCTCCCCTCACCTTTTTAGTCAAGTGATGTGACGCCAAAGAGCTGTTTGAAGCCGCCTGACATGGTTTACTTGAATATTTGTAAATCTCCAATTATCTCATGCTCTTTTGTTTATGCCCTTCAAATTGGCAGCTACTAACAACCATATGACGTTCTGTTAAGCATTTAAATTTTAGATATTTACCAATTCGCCCGTATAATGTGATCATTGATGCTAGCTAGCAACTCGACAACGTGTACATAGGAAGAAGATTAAACCTTTGCTAGCCCCTCTCGAGAAATATCCTGTGAGCGCGATGCTGATCAAATACAACACACATTATTTCACATTTATTGCGTGTTGGTAGCCATTTCTTTCAGAGAGTCCCGGATCACTTGTGTCACTAGTTTCATGTCCAAATCTCCCGGATAGGATTTGTCCACAATTTTGGCCAAGCTGACCGCAACCTTCTGCTCATCTTTGCCTTTGAAATAGCGCTTGACCAGTTTCTTTTCGTTTCTCAAGGCTTCTGTCACCAGACCCTGAATGAGATTGACGTTTCTGACGGTACTTCTCCAATCCATCTCCTGAATCAAACTCTCTGCAGACGGGTAATGTTTCTCAACTAAAGTCTTGAGGGCCTTTAGAATGATATTGTGTGGTAGCTCGTCGTTGTGTTTAATTTCAGCAAGCTCAACTAATTGTCCGGCACTCAAATGAGATTGCTCCAAGGAAATGTCCAAGATATTAAGCATCTCTACGACCGACAATTGGAGCAAATTCACCAATATTTGCGGGTTTTGCGGCTTGTGTGTCATCGCCTTCTCAAAAAACGCGAGATGGTTCGGCTGATCCACGAGTTGAGAAGCGCTTTCAATTGATATTCCGGTCTCAGTCATTAATCTTTGGCGTTGCACATTGGGCATCTCAGGTAGAGTTTCACGATAATCATGGATGTTTATTATGTGCGGATTGGTCTTGTCTGTAGGAGTGCCAGGGGGCGTGTCGCAAAGTCTCAGTGGAGGCAAATTTGGCTCAGGAAGGAATCTGAAAAAGCATAAACGTGGCGAAAAGAAAACGAACGTTGTATTTTGCTTAAAGAGCCATATTGGTTCCAATGAAAGCAAACTGAAACTGAAAACTTGAAATATATGGGCTGATTTTATCATTCTTATTCATATTAATTAAGCAAAAAGTCAGCAAAATGACTTGGACAAAAGGACGTTGAAGCTAACAGCTCTCATTACCAATAAAGGGTTCAATGCCAACGCTTGTAAAAGGTTGTTTGTTACACGTGGAATTATTCGTCAATATTTTTCGAAAAAAATCCATGCAATGAACATCAATCCTTCGAAATCAATAGGCCATTATTTGATTCAAAAAAAGGATAAGATTTTTTTCCCGACCTGTAATCCTGTTTGGCCTCTTTATCACGCATCGGCAAAGTCTGCTTGGCCGAAAAATTGAAGCTCCGGGTTTCGTTCTCGACGATTCCGCCAGATTCCAGGACCGCGATCTGTCGGCTCACCTCAAACTCAATGGCATTGGCCAGGGAGCGGATGGAATTCAGATTCTTCACTTCAGTTCGCACTCCCAGAGGCTCGCCGGGACGATTAACCGAGATATTAGCATCCACACGAAGGGCACCCTCCTCCATCTTGCACGAACATGTGCCCAATCTCTGCTCAACGATATCGCAGATCAAGTCACGAAGAAGTCAGGATAAACCAACCGTGAATCTAGCTTACTTTTAAAATCAGAATAAGGTCGTGAATCATGGCGGCAGCCTCTTCGCCATCGCTCAATTGCGGCTCAAAGACGATTTCCATCAAACCCATGCCGCAACGGTTCAAATCGATAAGGCTTTTACCCGCAACCGCATCGTGTAGACTTTTCCCACTGTCTTGTTCCAATTGCAATTGCGTGATGCCCACCGAATGGTAATAACTGTGCGGCACGTTTTCTGACCGCAGGACACTGAAGTCCATTTGACCTTGCACAGCTAGAGCTTTCCGTTGCTGAGTGATTTGGTAACCTTCACGATCAAGGGTCATCTGTTATTGGTTAAAAATTCATGTGAGACAACTAGAAAGAAGCCTCACCAGTAGGTAGATCGGCGTAGAAATAGTGCTTCCGATCGAATGTGGACACGGGGTTGATGCGGCACTGCAAGGCCAGTGCCGTTTGTACAGCCGCTTCCACGCATCGACGGTTGATCACGGGCAACGTTCCCGGAATGGAGGCATCAAATAAGGTGACCTAAGCATATATCAATCTGTCCATTGAAAAAATTTTTAGGAAAAGAAACCTCGACACCTTTGAATATTTTCTCATGCGCGACTTTTAACGCCTACCCGCTTTTATTACTGCAATTCAAAAAAATATATGCGTCAACCCAGTAGCGCACAATCACCGTCAGTCAGCACAATAGTTATGTTTCCTAAATTAGCCATTAAACATACATATTTTATTTAAGGTTAAGTGACAAGTGACGCGAAGTATAAAAACGAATGAGGAATGTCCGTTAATCAGTGTAAAGGAGAGTTACATTAATATAACATACTACAAGTGAGGTTACCTGAGAATTGGCTGACCCCAAAGTCCGCCCCGATCCGGCAGAAAACAATTTAGAAAGTGCCAAAATCTGGGCGTGAACCTCCAGGCCAATCACGCTCTCCCACCCTCTCGGATCGCTCTGATTCTGACCGTAACGGAGGCGTGAGGGGCGTGGCGCCAGCCCCGTGGATTGATGGCGAGTGGGAAATCGAGTGCCATGGCGCACAACTTTTCTTACGGAGGCCAAAATCATGTCAAAGATGCTGCATTTCACATTGGTGAGCGAATGATGTTCGTTGAACCAGGAATAGAAATGCTACACATGGATGGATCGGATTTGTTGTTATGAAGGGAGCAAGAAGCACTTGAATGAATAGCGTCTAAAATTAATTTCAATCATTTGGATAGTTTTCACAAAAAAAGAAAATATTGAAGTGGGCGTTCAGAGCCGGAATAAATCCAATGAGTTGCGAAGTTTTGGCTGAAGCAAAGCACATTTCCTGGTTGGATGAATGGCAAATGGCAACCTACCTTATAGAATTATGACGAGTTAGTCAAAGGGATCAGGGCAAAGTCCTGAGAATGGTAGGACATCGATCATCCGTAAGTGGCAGTACGTTGTACGTTTCTCTTCTCCATAAGTCAATCCCTGGGATTCATAAACAGTGTTTGAAATAGGTTAATAATTTTTCCTTGGCTATTGGCAAATATCTATGCATTTGGGATGGGCACCCTTGTGTTTTGAACAGAAATAATGATCAAGGCGGTCTGCTCCAGGCTTGCCAAATAACAATCCTTCAGGTCACGATGTTCAAAAAGGCAGGCTCTCCCCATGGATTGAACGCCTTCTTTTCAAACATATAAATATTCTATTAGCCTATTAAAAGTCGACATGACATCATAAGGACCCACTGGAGCTGGAGCTTTGTCTACCCCAGTTTGTGGAACTGACCCAATTTTGGCCCTGATCTGACCCAATCAATAAGCCGTCGGTGGCCATTCCTCAAATTTCTCTTGTTCTTCAGTTGAGATTGTTCGTCAATGAAAATAGTTTTCCTGGAGTGCTTGACGTTTGCGATTCGTGAAATCCGGATCAACTCATCTCTCTTCTCTCATCTAGTCGTCATCACTAGCGTGTGGCCCCCCATGGACATGGACAAGTGTGAAGACGAGCTCCAGGAGCGATTCCGGGGTTGCATGCTCGGCGCGGTTTTGGGCGACTGCTTAGGCGGCCCCTTAGAGTTTAAGAACGGCAACAATTCGTTCCCGTTCTCGCGACTCAAACGCGAATTCCGTCTGTACGACGCCTGGGAACCCGAACGGGATGGGGTCCTGGAATTCACCGACGACACAGCCATGGCCCGACAACTGGCGTATTCTTTGCTAGAAACCCGAACGCATTTGGACCCTCGGAATTTGGCGCGTCGTTTCGTGGATGAATATCACAGAGAACAGGGTCGGGGTTATGGCGAGGCTGTCACAGAAGTATTTGAGAAATTGCATAAAAGTGATTGCCGAGATCCCTATGGACCGGCCAAAGAACAATTCAAGACAGAGGGCTCCTTTGGGAATGGCGCGGCCATGCGTGTGCACCCGGTGGCCATGTTCTGTCATGGGCGCTCGCGAACCGAGCTGCTGGAAATGGCCGACGCGTCGGCGCGCATTACCCACTCGCATCAGTTGGGGGTGCGAGGGGCGCAGCTACAGGCCTATGCCGTGTCCATGGCATTGGATGGGGTGGACAGTAAGGCGTTCCTGGCCAACATGTTGGAATTGGTGGAGAGCTTCAGTGAAGACCCCAAATCCAAGCATACTTACCGGTACAAATTTGAAATCATGCGCAAGGCGCTAGCCACCAAAAATGACGATCTGGCCATTGCTCTGGGCAATGGCGTGGCCGCATTGCACTCCGTGCCAAGTGCGATTTTCAGTTTCCTGCGAGCGCAATCCCCCATCGAGCAGCTACGCGACTCCAGCCGATTTGTGCGCACAGTTCAGCTGGCCATTAGCTTTGGTGGCGATACAGACACCATCGGGAGCATGGCCGGCGCCATGGCCGGCGCCTATTATGGTGAAGTGGATGTGCCGGAGAACTTTTTAGATGTGTGTGAAGGGGTGTATGATGCCATCAAGCAGGCGGACGGCTTGGTCAAGTTGGTCAGAGAAAACCTTGATTCGGATGTATCCGAACCCATTGTCAAGCGTATCAAGATCGAGGTCCAAGAAATTGAAGTCAAGCCCGACATCAACCCCGAGCTTCTAAAGCCCGAGCCGGAGGACATCAAACCAGATGTAATTAAATCTGAACTCAAACCCAGCGCCTCTAAGAGCAAAGAAGACGTTGTCGAGCCTGATTCAGCGCTCGACAATGACACAACTGACAGCGCCATTGATATCAAACATAACATTGTTAAATAAATGAAACGACTATTCTTGAAGAATTCATTCCGGATGAATTTACTCTTGGCTTACATCCATACCCTTTCGATGGTAAACCAGTCGAAGGCTTGAAACATGAGAGAAGATTTCGAAAGAAAACCACAGGATTTTCGTCTAACACCTTATAGAATGTGCTCGTTGATCTTTTGTCAATCTTACTTGGATAATCATTTCCGACCCCTAGTCATAACTAGGGAGGTTGCTATTTAACTTCTTTACTTGAAAAACAAACATTCCATATCTTTTTCAAGTAGATCGATGGTGCACATCTTCTGCTGGAAATAGGAAACATCATTGACACCTTTTGTTACGCTCTCGACCTTTTTGGCCCATTTGTGTCGCAAAAAGGCATTGCTTTTTGCATTTTTTGCCCCTTCCTAGTCGCATAGGTTTACAAAGTGCAACATACATGCGTCAAGACTTTTTCAGGGATGTCATTTATACGCCGTCCCGTTCAAATTGAATATCCACTCCACAGTCAAGGTAATATACTAGAAAAGGGTATTTGGATCAAAAAGATATATAAAACTATGATGGGACTTTGTTGTTTCGACTATATTCCATGATTTCTATTAACAAGTATTTAAAAAAAAAAAAAAAGTGGCTTCTATTGGGCAATTGATCGGCTCTTTTCCGTCGGCTGCGACTTCTGTTTTTTGGCTTGGATCCTGCGAATGAACTCTCTTAAAGGCGCGGTCTTGACAATTGGAATGTGAGGACAAAGTAATTGGGCCGAAGAAAACACAACATCCGGAGGCATTTCCGGATGGTCGGAAATGATCTTGCGGATGGTATCCTGAAACTCCTCGTAGAGAAGGAGCTTCTTCTTGATTGGAGGATGGTCGTGTTCCGTGACGGTGTCTTTTAAAACACATTGGTTGTCCATAAAAGTGACCAAGCGACCTCGACAATTAGAAAAACGACATTTCCAGGCCCCCATCGTCTCACGATCTTTATCTGAAGGACATAAGAGGGATAAGAGAAACAGTAATGGCTAAAATCTTATCATAAAGATTCAGACAACTACATATGGCTTTTCCCAGTTGAGAAGGTCGATATTTGTATCCGCCATAAGTGAGAGAATCATTCTCCCGACTATTCCGTCCCAACGACAAATTGAAGTCAAGATTACTCTCTTGGAGATTGAAATTCCGACTCCGGGGATGGTCGTGGGCTTTCACCGTGTCTTTGAGGACACACGAATCATTCTGGAATGTGGTCAATCTGGCTCCACATTTCATCTGTGAACATCGCCAATCCCGAGTAGGCTTCGTCGGCTTCCATCGGGCTGTAAATCCAAACAAAAAATCCCACCCATTTCAAGTAAAAAAGGTTATCCAGTCTCAAAAAACCGCCACGCCGTTTTACCTCCTCGTCCCGGGCTCAAGACATACTTGTAGCCTTTATACAAGATCACAGCTTTGCCAGAGCGGGACTTGTGCGAAGTCACATCAAAGTCCAGGTTATCTTCTCGGGTGTTCGATTCTCCAGTAGTGCTTTGAGCGGCACCGGATATTGGTGAACTGTCCTTATCACCCTTCACCAAATCGGCTGAGGTCCACAAGGAAGGGTGAACTGCTTTATCATCGATCTCTCTCTTCATTTCGACATCGGATTCGGACGCATTCCCCCCACTTAGATCATCATTGTTTCCTTCATCACTTCCCCAATCATTCATGTTACTCTCGACATTGTCAACCTCTCCGGGATGCGTTTCCAAAGGTTCACCCTCTGTGTGGCAGCTAACAAAGTTGTCAATAACCCCCAAGCAGCCTTGGCTTTTCCCACGGTCTACCTGAGATTTTAGTTGACATTCCAAGCTTTCGATCTGTGTTATCAAATCAAAACAGAGGACGCATAGGAATCCGGATTGGAATTCGGTTTTTGTGAGATCGAATAGCTTGAAGAGCAACTGAACCCCAATGAGTGGCGTCCGCTGCGAGGTGCTGTGCCATCGATCTTGAACGCCATTTCGCACTGTTGGCGGCGATTTAACCACTTGACACACGCTACAACGCATGGCGAAATTTAGGACTGGCAGAAGCCTAATATGTGAGGCTGTTTGAAGTACAAGCAATGTTAGGCGTTGTCAGCTGTCATAATATTGAGAATTGTATCTTACACTCAAACGGACTTTCCAAGTCCGATTTTGATACTTTAGTTGCGTGATTATCAATTTGCAAAGCATTGCGTTAGATGGAAGGTTTTAATGCACAGCCTGACAGGTTTCATGAAGCCCCACCTTTGTTACTTTCAATATAACAAGACCAAGCCAAACCAGCCACAGGCTAAAAGGAACCGGGGGGTCAATAACTTGCTTCATGATTAAGGACAGTTGTTTTGTTTAAAGCTGAAGATGGCATGTTCAGTTTAATACATGTGTACATGCATAGCAGCCATACAATACAGCCGTGTGGACTTATGAAAAGGGCTTTGTTCACCTAGCTCTTAAGACAAAGGTCTTTCACTATGTTTGCTCATGTAGCAATGGTCAATGATTTTTGATAAGCTATAACATCAATCTATGTTTGTGAAGTGAGTAAAACTCCATTCAAGTTAATTCACAGAGATAGTGGGTAGTGCCTGTCACATTTTACAAACATTTCAGAGAAATTCCAGCTTGTCCTGTTACACTCATTTAACACTGGTTGAACATAGTTTCATTCTCTTTGCACTCAATCCTAGTGCCCTGTATTAGAAGAGTGCAACAGTGAGGTCAGAGCACCATTGCAGTTATTTTTCAACTTTCTATTCTGTTCCAAAACAATGAGTTTACATGGATCCCAGATCAGAAACCAAACACATCTTTGTTTATTTTTGTGCCCTAAGAGCTAGTTCTAAGGCTTGAGTTACTCTTCAGTCATCCTCATCTGCAATCACAGCAACACCAGATTCAAACTAGGCATTTTTAAATAGAAGTATAGAAAGTGGCTCAACAACTGGATTTGAAACATAGGGTATTAACATTACCGAAGGGTAGCTAAAGCCTTATATGACTCGTAGAATCAGGGAATATTAAGTAAATGCATTTGGTTTGCATCTGGGGCCCAGGTAAACTAATTGTTTTGGAAAGGAATTTAAATTAGATTGCTGTGTTGCACTGATCTCACTTTTGTACTCTTCTAGATTCAGAGCCCTACTTAATCTATTCCTATCTATTCAAAAACGAGACGCATGTAAGGCAAGGGTAAAAAAGTCCATGATCTTCCTTGGATGATCCGTGACGTTGAGGATGTCAGTGATGATTCCGTAACGCAATGCTCCAAATTGATAATCACGCAACTATAAAGTACCAAAATCAGGCTCAAAAAGTCTGTTTGAATCTTACACTAGCTTTTTCTGCTTGTGAGCGGCTCTAAGCCATAGAGGTTTTCCATCGAGCTAATAACCAGGGGCCGAGAATTTTTTTAAAATATTTTTTATCTTTTGGGAAAAGATGATATGTGATATTGGAGAGTATTACGCATTAGCTGGCTCTAGCAATATTTCTCGTCATCCTCTCCATGCCAGGCATAAAAGACTGCTGGTCAATTTTAGTTGAGGTTTATTTTTGTTTTTTTTTGGTGCGGACTTCCTTACCGCTACCGGGATTGGAATCCCAGCAGTTCAAGACGAGAAGATTATTTATTATACTTGAGTTTTATTTATATATATTATTTGATCGACCAACGAATTGGAGGTGTCTGATCTGGCTAATCCTTGAATATAAGGTTGATCCGGAATTTTAGTCAAAAACTTGTCCAAGTCTGACTTAAATCTTGCTACTGGATCAACCCCTACATAAACCCTACGAATATTTGAGGGCAGCAAATTGAACAATGAAGGAGCTTGAGAAAGAAGCAATTATTGTCTGAAAAAGTATATCAACGAAAAAGTATATCAACAAAATAGCATAGAAATTTTGCACAAGTAACGAGCAAGTGCTTGTATTAATTCATGAACCATTAAGGAAAGACATTGTGTTCGCTTTATAATAGTGTAGTATAAAAGGGGCCAAACATATTTGAAGGAATATTTGCGATCTTCTGCAACAGGTTTAGAGTACATTCTAGTATTTTTTCCCACAACATTGCAAAGTTATATACTCTTAGCAAAGCTGCAAACCTAGAGTCATACAAAGCTCCAGTTGACCCATTGATGATTTTATATGTCATTTTAAGATTGACATTAGCAAAGCAGAACAGCCCCTAATGGAAGTGGCATTTCGAATTTATGTTACAAGGGACTAGTGATGGGCATCATTGACTTCAAAGTACTGATGTGATCAATCTGCCTGCGCCTCAAACTTTCAAGCCAGTACTTCCAAGTTTGAAAGTTTAAGGCACATGCAGATTGATCACATCAGTACTTAAAAGTGATTTTCGTCAAGTTAACATCCCTAATACTTCATTCATAACTTTTGACCTATGTATGCTCTTGGGTGTTTCATTTGACCACATAGCTGAATTTATTTACCTAAAATTGAATAAATATGAAGTTATGATGCTTCAGCATGTAAAATAAGAAGCAATATTTTACACTGTTATGAGGAAAATTGCACCTATTTGAGGCCATTTAGAGCTGATAAAAACATAACATTTGGCCCAAGAGGATGGAGTATTTTCTCAACCTCTGCAAATAACAAATATCTTCCACCCTGTGCAAGGTCTCTCAGTGCAGAGCTACTGTGCTAAAGTATGACTACCTTTAGAGTGACGGTGGGTGCCTGGGGTGAGTCCGGCAAAAGTCGGACTTCTCTGAGTCCTTTGATTTTTGGACTTTTTGTCGGACTCGCAGTCTTTTACTAGTCATCTCAAGCAAGATGACTCGTCTTGCGAATGTTTAAGAAAAGATAAATATTTTTTTTTTGACGAGTCTGGTCCCCAAGTCCTTTCCAAAAGACTTGAGTCTGGCCGATTTCTCCAAAACCTTGCTCCAGTACAAGTGTCGCCTCTAGCCTTTAAATATGCTTCAACTTTTCTCAAACCCAAGAACCCAGGAAAACTCCTACGTCAATGACCTCACAGAATTACATTTGGCTTTGAATATTTTTGAGAGAGAGGTAAAAGTTTATCTGAAGTCCGTGTTAACAAGAGACACTATACCTCTTCAATCCAATGAGATTGCCACGCCTGATCAATTGAAGAATTGGCCAGCTTTTGGGCCAATTCTGGACGAGATTGGCCAAGTAAACCCCGATCTCCCTGTTCTACTGCTCATCGGAGCCAATACTCCTGAGACTCTAAGACCTCTTGATGTTATCATCGGTGATAAGGGAGATCCTCTCTCTCCTTATGCAATACGGACCAAATTAGGTTGGTCAGTTATGGGCCCTTTGGGAGTCAAGAACGATCGTTGCCAGATTTCATGTTACCGAACAATGACACTCCCAGATCGAATTGTTGGGAGAGAAATTATAAAGGATTTGGGCGTTGCTGAAATGTTGTCAAGCTTGATTGAAATGGACTTTGCGACCACAAATTAACGTGTGAAACGTCTCATCGCTCAGAATATGACCATGATCTTACATTAGGGAGGCAAGAATGGAACGGATGGATCGAATTTGGCGTGGTTCCCCGTCGGGGAATCGCTCCAACCCCGAAAGAAATGGGTTAAGGATCGGGAAAACTTACAAGTGGGCGACATTGTCCTCCTTAAAGATGAAAACCAACCACGCAATTTTTGGCGATTAGCGAAAGTTGTCGAAACTTACCCGGACGCAAACGGCATTGTCCGAAGTGTCAAGATCAGGGTTGGAGATCGAAGTGCTGGAATAAGAAGTGAGTCTGTCAAGTCAATCCGGAGTATCATCGGCCTGTAAACAAACTGGTTTTGTTGATGACCAAAGTGGACTTGGAAGACCAACAGCGTGCCGATGAAAATCGAGCAGATTGAAGATGTTGCATTTTGTCCAAACCGGGAGCGGCTTTGGAGAGAGCCAGATATCGGTGTCCCGGTTCATCGTGCCAAATAAGAGGTTCTGCGATCTGTTTTGCTTGATACCGATTCAATTTAGGATGCTCTCGGGAGTGCATCTTTGGTCATCGGCCATTTTTTCTGAATTGATGGAGCGGGCAAGAAGAGCCCGGACTTTTTGTTACATTTTCGTTGAGCCACCACGTGTTTGTCCCTTACGTTATGAAACCTTCAATTATAATCGTGTGAACCTTAAGGCTTTGTTATTCTGGCTGTAACATTTTATATTTGTCTATCAAATTAGGGCCTATTTTTCTTCTGCTTCAGCTGCCGCCTAATATAACCCATCAATGGCTTCTTGTTTACAAAGGGTGTATTAGGACACATAGCATAAGCGGCAGCGAAAATACCAGGGGGTGTCATATCTTGGTGTTCCATGACCAATCGCTTGACTTGATCCTGAAACTCCTCAATGAGCATTCGATGCTTGGTCATTGGCGGATGAGAGTGTTCAACCACGGTGTCCAAAAGAACACATTGATGATTCAAATAGGTCACTAGACGACCTCGGCAGTTGATATGCCGACACTTCCACTGAGCCATGAGTTCCGGGATTTTACCTAAAAAATATTGATGTCAAAACGAGCTCTGGTGAAACAAAAGGCACTGGTATAAAATTTCTTGACCCTTACCCAACTTATCCTTGTAGATATCCACCATGAAATATTTGTTTCCCTTATATATCAAGGCATCTGTATTCATTCTAGTGAGTCCCACAGTGACGTTGAAGTCCAGATTATCCTTTTGAATGTTGTACTTGCCCAAGTTATGAGGTATAGGAATTCGCTTTTTGCCTCGAATTCTTGGCTTTATATTCAAATTGATAGGCTCTGTGTCACTTTGAGTCATGTCATTGTCTTCGTCATTGGTTTCTGACGTGGTATTTTTGAGTGGGGTAAAATCGTGCTTTGGAGCAGGACATTCTTTCCAGGACTGAGGAGAGCCAGGTTGATCATCTCCTCCCACTGGACTATGGGTTGGTTCATCATTGGTACGGTGATATTCGTGGCCATTTACAAGGAGCTGACTATCATCATTAATATCATCTTCCTCTACCAGGAAATTCTTATTATCATCATCGTCATGGTCTATATGATTGGCTGGAGATGATGGACCATCGTCGCCCAAGTGATCAGCTGGAGATGATGGACTTTCGTCGTCGTTCAAGTGATTGGCTGGAGATGATGGACCATCTTCCATCCATAGGTTGTCATCAGTCAAAGGCTGCAGAGCGCTCTTGCGATACTTCTCACATCCCTGACCAACTTGAGATTTGAGTTGAGCTTCCAACTGTTCAATTTGAATGACGAGATCAAAACACAAGCCGCAGAGGAATCCGGATTCGAATTCGGTTTTAGTCAAGTCATAGAGTTTGTACAAAACCTTGACACCTAACACGGGTGTTCGCTGGCAAGTACTGTGCCATCTATTTTTCTCTTCATTGCCTACCACAGACTCAACCTTGACTCCCTTACACACACTGCAATTCATGACGACGATGGTCTGAGAATTTCGGTCATTTAAAAGGATTCAGGTGATGTTATTCATTGACAAATGATAATGATCATAATAAGACACAAAGATGTGGGCTATAGAGGGGCTGAAGATCAGCTGATGATCACAAAAACATTAAGATATCCCATTGAAAGGTCAATAAATGATGCTGAGTGACTCCAGTTTGTTACAGAAACAGTTAAAGTCTTAAAATGGTTTAAAGAAAATTGATGTTAAGCATTTCAATGGATTGGATATTTGTAACATTCCTATTTGAAAAAAATGTATCTCTATGTCGAAGCAGGGTGTCGAAATTCTGGAGCAAAAAAACTTGATGCTCCCCATATAAATATTTCGAGTTATGCTTGCTTTGAATGTCAATTGTATCCGTTACTATAATGATATATTGGACAAAGGGGACTTCGAAACATGAAATCTAAGGCAATGAACGATGAAAATGGGCTTTGAGCGATTATGTAGAAGTAGAAAAAAAGGTAAGATGTTTTTGGATAAAAGAATAAAGCAATGTTGTGTACGAACACGTCCAACTTCAAGTTAACTCGAGTCCCCGTTTATGAAAATCGATAAGGAATTAATTTAAAGTAAAGCCTTTATTGCAAGAATGTCTCATTGGATCCGTTATTTTACAATATTTGTGTTAGCATGTCATCGAGTCTTGGAATTAATCAAAATTTCCTTCAAGCGCACCCCGTTAGATCAATAATACATTCTGGTCAAGAGATTTCGAATGCAATTAAAGTTACTCGTGTGTCAAATCTGAGCCATTGCAACACATCTTAGATTGTAATTCAACTCAAATCATTGACATCAAATAAACACGAAGAAATGCACTTCCGAGATTACTTTTTCACCTTGTCCTTGGCCCGTTTGATGAATCTCATCATGGAATCGTTCTTCACCACCGGAATATTTGGACAGAGCATCTGAGCAGCGGCAAACACGCCATCCGGTGTCATGTCCGGATGTTCGCTGACTAATTTTCGGATCTGGTCCTGGAACTCTTCAAAGAGAAATACTTTTTTAGGAATGGGCGGATGGGAGTGCTTGATGAGGGAGTTCTTGAGCACGCACTGTCCGTTCATATAAGAGATGACCTTTGACCGACATTTCTTATCCTTGCACTTCCACAGACCCATGGTTAAAGTGGCTTCATCTGTAAGATTTTTCCTTCGCATATCAAGCGATTAGGTTGTAATGTGAGTCTCTACTTACGCCGTTGGGCTCGCCATTTTTCTGCGTAAAACTTGTACCCTTTGTAAATGAGCGAATCATTGGTTTGGTTATTTTTGACAATGGTCGTATCGAAGTCCAAATTGTCATCACTGGTGTTGTACTTCCGCAAATTTGGCGGTCGGGGCCTTTGACGCTTGCGATTCAAGTTGAGATTCACGGGCTCCATAGGGTCGCTTTCCATTTCTTCATCTTTAACTGAAGTAAGGATTAGGTCCATTGCAGTTTTGTCCTGACCTGTCTCTATTTGTTTATTAGAGCTGTCAGATTCACAAGATATATCTTCCTCATTGTCGTGTGGATCATCCTCGACCTCGGCCTCGTTATCACTGACGCCTTCAACATTTTGAGCTTTTTCGTCTTGGCTTTCATCTTCGAATATGTAGGGATCTCGGGATTTGCCAATTTGGTTGTTGATGAAGGATTCGATAGCACCATCTTGCTCTGTTTGATTGCCTTGCTCCGCCAAGGTTTTGAGTTGGTACTCCAAGCTTTCTATTTGGACAATGAGATCGTAGCACAGGACGCAGACGAATCCGGATTCAAATTCAATCTTGGTAAGATCATATAATTTGAACAGAACTTTCACGCCCACGACGGGCGTTCTTTGAGAGGTACTGTGCCAATGATCCTTGACACCCGTTTTGACAATTGGTTGAGTTTTGACAGCCTTGCAAACGCTGCACTTCATGTTTCAACAAGTCATGAAATTAGGTTTCTCTCTGTATGTGTCGCCTGAAATTGTGACACTCGGGGGGAAAGGATGAAAGGAGAAAGGAACCAGAGCTCTACAGGAAAATGCTCCACTTGACGTTTTGTTTAATTGTGAAATTGTTTTCTTTAAGAAAGTACTACTATTGTTCTGTAGATATGTATTGAGACTGCAACTGAATGTACTTCTTTTCAAAGTTTTCAGCTTACTTTAAAAAATTCGGTATTCATTAATATTTATCTACATATCCTATGCTTCTTGTCCTTTCACTCTACGATGTTCCCCAGCATTCAGGGTGATCGGGACGAAATAAGGGCATCCGTTGACTATTTATTAATGTTTTAACTAGGGTTCAGGTTCACAGTAACTAGATGGTTTTGCGTTGCATCTAACTCTTCCCGACGATTCTTTTTCAGCCGTCGGATGTTACGCATCATATTATCCGTTTTGTCCACAACGATATTTGGACAAAGCATTTGTGCTGAAGTGAACACATTTTCCGGCGGCATATCCGGATGCTCGAACACGATTTGCCGGATTTGCTCTTGAAATTCTTCGTAAAGTAGGACTTGCTCGGGATTCGGGGGATGACAATGCTCCACAAGGGTATCTTTGAGCACACATTGAACATTCATGTAGGAGATGATTCGTCCTCGGCAGCGTCGATTTCGACATCGCCAAATGTCCATGGTTTGATTGGTCTCATCTGAAGTACGAGATGACTATGAGTGGTAGTTATTAACTGGCTCATTAAAACCAAACTACAGACTTACGTCTTCGAGAGCGCCAAGCCTCTTGGTAAAACTTATACCCTTGGTAAATGAGAGCATCGCGTTGGTTGTTGGTCTTCCCGGTTGAGATATCAAAGTCCAGATTGTCTGGGTGAGTGTTGAAGATCCTGGGCTTGAATGGCGGGGATTTGCGTTGGCGACTCAGTTTGATATTGATGGGCAGGGGATCCTCGTCCAGTGCCAATTCCTCTTGCTTGATTACCGCACCATCGAGGATCATCTCAGGGAAGTGTCTAAGTCCTTTGGCATCACATTCGGCATTCTGTTCCTCACCCAAGGTCCCGTTAGTGGAACGCTCTTGGTCCTCATTTTTGTCATACCTCAATGGACCCAATACTTCCAGAGAAGGTGACATATTTACTTCATTTGTGGTGTCCAATGCAGTTGACGTCTCCAAGATTTTAATGTCATGATGATCCATATCATCTTCGGTTTGCTGCACCAATGACTTGAGTTGATGTTCCAAGCTCTCGATTTGGATCACCAAATCAAAGCATCCCACGCAGAGGAATCCAGACTCGAATTCGGTTTTGGTCAGGTCGTAGAGCTTAAAAACGACTTGGACTCGAGTCAAAGGTGTGCGTTGGGTGGTGGGCTGCCATTGGGCGTGGCTGTCCCTCTTGGGAATCTTACACACGCTACACCGCATATTGGGCTACTCACTGATATCGGATCCTATTTGTCATGCGTCAAGTTCGATTTCCGAGCGGTCATCACCTGATTAAGTTAAAAGCCCATGTCAACAAAACCTCTGTTTAGCTTTGGGTGAGGGAAAACTTCGATCAATATTTGGACTACTGACTAGCCCTTCCTTAAGTTCACCATTACACGCATTTATTTTCCATGCAACCAGTCATTTTCTATTTGTATACCAAGATTTGTCACTACTAATAGCAAATGAAATGGACGTCGATAAGTTTTTATCTTTAGCGAACAGAATGAGATAGACAGATTGGATAAAAAAGCATCAGGTAGGAAGCAGAAGTGTTGCGTTACTTATCTATTAATGATGCCAAAAGCGCATCAAATTTGGAACCGAATCCAACACATTCCCCAAATGTCTGTTACTTGCAATTTGACTATAGGATTTCTTTTTCAATTTTTGACCAATTCTTAAATGTTATGGGCCACCCTGTAATTCAACGCCCCATGAAGATCAACAAATGAGACAGAATTGCGGTTTGGCAACATGTCCCTACTCCAATGTGCTAATTTGACGGATTATTTGAAGACTTTGGGGCCCTCTCAGTTAGAGAATCTCTACGTCCATCCAGCCACAGCTCTAGCCGTTTTCAGGTGGGCGGAATTTTAGATTATAAAAAACCCTGACATTGATTGAGATATGAAGTGAACTGAACGTTAAACTCTATAGATCTAGTAATACCAAGTTATCTGCAGGATAATAAAGCCAATAGTACTCTCCTGATTTTGTCCATTATTCCGTTAAAAAGAACTGTCTAGTCATCATGCGGTAAAAGTCCAACTTTATCGCCTTTTTATAGTAAATCTCTTCTTTTTTTAGCCTTTAATTCAGAACTTTCAGATAAGTTCCCTTAGTTTAAGAAGCTTAGGAAGATAACACATTAGCCTAGCTTCACTAATGGTCATGTTCCATTCCTCTATTAAGGCAATATCCAGAAACACAATATTATAATGCTAAAAGTGTAAAATTTGTGCAATCAGTTTTTTTCCCGAAATAAAAGCTGCTTCTGAAAATTGATGTCCCCTGTCATTGAAATACGAGGACTGTTGTTGGCATTTTGATATCGATAGAATGGATCCAGCAAATAGTATGCATGTCGCGCTTCTATAATCAAATAGGGCTCATCATTTGAATGCTCTTGGCGAATTTGCTGGAAATTTATGCTACTGGGAATCTTAGCAAAATTGGACTTGCTCTTTCTGTCAAAAACGTTCCTTCCAATCCTTCTAATCTTAGAGAGCTTCCGTTGCTGGGTCAGCATTACGTGCTCCGTTTGCTCCACGTGGAGCAGAGCGTGCCTAAAGCCGTGGTCTCATCATGGGTGTCAAGGGTGGATCAGTACCGAAAAATAGAAGTCCAAGCCATGGAAGCCCTCACCAATCTCCGCGTCTGGACGTCGGCCACCAATCAGGCCGGGATGGAATCACTCACCCTGGACGACACCTTCAAGCAAAATCTCAAAACTGCACTCATGGGAGGGTAAGCAGGACTTTAAAATCACCCCACCGGCCTTTAGTAATCTAATGTTAGCAATATGTAGAGGTTCACCGTGGACCACGTCGCGTTACTTGGACCTAGATCCGAACCGCAGAGATGCGGCCTACCTTGATCAGTACTCCCAAGAGCGATGGGACACCGTGTTACATTACATGGTGGGCTCTTCTCAACAAGAGGGTATTTCCGCCGATGCAGTCCGAATCCTGCTCAGCTCAGGCTTGATGGTGGTGACTCCGGGCACGACTGAGCCTACCATCACGCGGTCCGGCTTTCAGGTGAGCGGGTTAAAGGGTTATGAATTAAGGACCCCCAGTGATTGAATTGGCCGTTTTTAGTTCCTCTTGATGGACACACCATCCCAGGTGTGGTTCTTCATCCTACAGTATTTGGACTCGGTAAAATCGCGGAATCTGAATCTCACCGAATGTCTCAATTTCTTGTTCCAACTCTCTTTCTCGGAACTCGGCAAGGTAGGATTGGTTGGTGAACAAGTTTTGACATGTTGTGATTCTTGAAACGCAGGATTTTCTTGGTTTCAGGACTACAGCACAAGCGGCTTGAGTCATGGCCTTTTGGTTTTCCTTCAACATTTACGGGAATTTGGATTAGTTTATCAACGAAAAGTAAGCATCTATTCATGGCATTTAAGAGCACTAACACAGGGTATGTACACATTGTAGCGAAGTGCCGGTCGCTTTTACCCCACAAGATTGGCCTTGAACATTGCATCTGGAGAGAACAAAAGCCTTTTGGAACGGCACAGAGAGGGCTACATTGTGGTTGAAACCAATTACAGGATATACGCCTATTCCAATTCCAATTTACAAGTAGCTCTCATCGGATTGTTCGCCGAAGTGCTTTACCGGTAACTACAAATCATCCTAGCCAGTAAAATAGGAAGCCAAATGTATGCAAGTCCTACCACGGCCTTTTAAGGTTCCCCAATTTAGCCGTGGCAGTTGTCACGCGAGATTCCATCCGCCAAGCTCTCCGTGGAGGCATCAAGGCATCGCAAATCGTGCGATTCCTCCAAATGCACGCCCATCCCCGCCAGCAAGAGCAATCGCAGAAAAAGAAGCGCGACGAGAAGCTCAGTAACGAGAGAGCCAAAGATGTCATTCCAGGTACCGTGGTGGACCAAATCTACTTATGGGAGAAAGAACGCGATAGGTATTGCTATTCTAGCTGCCAGATCGATGAATTCCAGCTAAAAAGGATGCTTTGTTTGTTCCAGGTTTACGTTTGAGGAGGGCGTGTTGTACAATCAGTTCCTATCCCAAGGAGACTATGAAACGGTCAAAAATTATGCGGACAGTCAGGGTGTTCTCAATTGGTCGAATGATCAAAACCGCACTATAATTGTGTCGCGTGCGGGTCATGATGACGTTAGAAAGTTCTGGCGGCGGCATTCACGGGGAGGAAACTGACAAACTAATGTTGTCAATAAACAAAATTCATGCTATAACCAAGATAGAACCAAGTATTTAGTTGATGTATGAAGTTACCAACCCTCATATCACTTAGCTAAATTACCCAAATATTGGAATACATCCAATTTGGGTTGGTTTCCGAGGAAGCTTTGAACTGATCGACTGTTTTCGGTTGCAGAAAGGATAAGAAATGAGATATGGATGGTGTGTTAATAATCTGAAGTAAAATAACCTCTTAACTGACACAGACACCGCATTTGAGATCTGTTTTCTTTGAAATTCGTACGATTATTATTGAAGTAATTATGATCATAGACGTCGCTGACATTGAATGAAAATTTATTTATAATCATGTAAAGATTGGCGGAAAAATATGTTTTCAATACTACATTTGACGTCTAGAGTATATACAACAGAATTGTTCAACATTACACAAACACAATATACATTCATGGTCGGTAAAACTCTAATCTTCATTGGCATCCACATTGATGGCTAATTTCCGAGGTCCTTGGTCGAGCACCTTGGTGCTTTCTTTAGGTGCCGTAATGGTCAACTTTCCGCTTTTATCAAGGCAAGTTTTGACGGCCTCCATTCGACAATTCTTTGGCAGAGTGAACGACTTATGTATTTGTCGGGAAATGTGGCGTCCCTCACTCTTATCCTCAAATTGTCCCGAAATGCTAACCACGCCATTGGGATTCAGTTCCACTTCAAGGTCTTCGGGTTTGAACCCACCCACATCTACATTCAATTGGAACTCATCCTCCGAATCCTTTTCCACCTCGTCCTTAAGACAACCCATGAAATCTCCGGTCATGAATTTAGGAATAATCTCAAAGGGAGTCTCATCGACATCCTTTGAGCGCATCCTTTTCTCAGGCGCATATTTCGGCACTGTCATTTGAAGAACTCCTCCGCTGTAATGCCAATCGAGGTTGTCAGGGATGCAATCCTCGGGTAGATCCAATGATTTGGAGAATCGCTTGGCGGATATCACTCCATCATCGCTTTTCTCTTCGCTATTGGCCACAATGGTTACTCTTGAACAAGAATTGTTGAGACCCAGATGAAAATCGTCAGAATGAAATCCTTTGACGGTTAGTTTGGCCTCAAAATGATCACCGCAATCTTTCCAATCCGTAGGATATGGTCGTTTGGTTTGAGGCAGAGCTTTGGATCGAGTTAGCCTCCGTTTACGTGTAGGAAGCAGCGGGAATCCGAAGATGTCCTCATCCAAGAACGAATGAGGGCGGAAATAGTCGCGTTCTGAGCTCATTGGAAACAAAAGAGCCATGGTTTATAACTTATTGTTGAGGTATTTGCTTTCTCAATTCGATTTTTACACTGGTGGTTGATTGAAAGACCGGAGCTACCTATATAGGCGAAATGAAATTTCTCGAAATATCTCGAGCCGAATATGCGCTTTGCGTTTACATGTGGCCACCCTTGGCTGTGTTGTGAGTTTTCACGAATAGCCGAGACTTTTCTAAGGCTAAATTTTTTCAGCGGGCTGGACTAAGCGAAAGCAAGGGTGACTGTACAATCTTTATTTTCGGCACAAAACGTTCAAGAACGTTCGTTAACAAAACGTTCGGAAGATTTAAACTCATTTAGTTTGTTTGTGTATCGGACAACTAGTAAACGTTCGATATTAAGAAAGTAATCCAATGAAAGTCTTCAATTTATGTTTGAATGTCATTTTCACTCAAACCTCCAATGAAAGAGTCCTGGAAGTTTGAACATATGAACATAAGGACAAGAGCAAATCGCACATTGAAAAAGGAAACATGAATATAAATGAATTGAAATTGAGATCGTAAAAAGAACCAAAACACGGAAATGACGAGGATTAATTCAGGATTGCCGACTTTGAAACATTCATCAAGGCAATCCTGGCATTCTGAGACAACTCTAAGCATTCCAATTCTAAGCGAAAGAACATGATTTTATGATCCAAAGGCTTGGAGGCAGGTTCTAGAATTGGTTTGATATTCTGCCCAATTTGTTCTCAAAGTCTGAGTTAGTGAACCGTCAAAACTTGCAAATAAAGCAGAAAAAAGCTATGAAAGACCAGAACAGACAAAAGAGATATTTTTTTCAAAGTTGGATGAACGAACTTTGTGGCCCTTTCAAACGAAGTTATATGAAAATATCATTTAAACAGCAGACTTTCTATGATCTACATTTCGCCAGGGCAGTAGTAGAGCGATTTCAAGCAAGGAACTTAAAGTAATTCGTTCCTTTTTTCGAAAAAGAATTGTGATTTCGTTATATTTTAAAATGCTGTATTTTCAAAGACCCCCTCCCCAAAAATGCGCGTTACTTGTTCCTTTTTTCACACTTCATATTGGCATTTAATTTGAGCTTCTCTCTCAGCAAGTGGGGAAACTTGGAGTTTTTAAGCAATTTTAACAGACATTTTCATTTTTTTTATTTACACATATCCTTAAGAAGATAGCTCAAGGCTGAAAATTATGCTTGTTTGTACCAAGAACAAACGAGTTTGTGGCTTTAAATATTGTTATATTGTTTTCGATATTAGAATATTCAAAGCGCCTGGCTTTGAACCCCCGACACATGGGGAGAACATTCTTGTCTTGTATGTGTTGCCTCATAGACTGCTTTATTGCATTTATCTTCTAATTCAAATTCCGTTGGACTAAAAGACCAGATACAGACTGAAATCTTCCTTTGGCTTGAGCATATTATTCGTGATGATCCATTGAAAACAAGCTGTCACGGCTTACATGGATCAATGGTCTCATATCATTTAATTTCAAAACACTCTTCTTACTGAAATACTAATACTCGAGACCGAAATACATACATACATACATACATACATATTGCACCAAATTCATCAACTACCAAATTCGCAAAATCAAATTTGCAACGTAACCTAATTCATGATACCTTAACTTTTTCCGGATTGGATATCCCCCACCGTTGACATATTTTTTGCGGACTTTCTTACCGCTGCTGGGAATGGGATCCCAACAATTCAAGACGGATCTTACTTGATTTTACATTCTTATAAGATTTAATTCGCCAACGAATAAGAGTTGGCAGATCTGGCTAGCCCTTGAATATAAGGTTGATCAGATATTTTGCTCAAAAAATTGCTGCAAGTCAGACTTAAAGGTTGCTACTGGATCAACACCTACATACTCCCTACGAATATTTGAGGGCAGCAAATAGTACTTTTGACTTTACTGAACTTTTTAGTTTAAGTTACTCTCCTCTTATTTACAAAACTTTTTCGCTTAAGTTTTGGATTTAGTTATTGTGCGAGTGCTTTGATTTAAGACTTGAACTACAAAAGAATTCCAATCAAAACCAACCCACAATACCATTGCGCAAAATGCCATCAACTCTCTCATCCATTCCATTCCATTCCAGATTCTTTTGCAACAAAATAATGACCTCTCAATAAAACTCAATGAACTTAAACTTAACGACAAATAATTCAGCAAATAACTAGCCATTTCACAAACATTGTTTTGCATTTCACCAGCATTTCGCAAACATTTCTCGATTTGAACATGATTAAAGTTTGTTTGCCAAGGAGCAAATATTTCATGGACGACAGCATCCTCCCCAGCCCTTCCAACCAAGCTAGGTCTCCATTTTCAGCCAGTACAGAACTTAGCTCTTTTGATCCATGATGGTTTATAACAAAGAAAAATGTATTGATTGTGGTTCATTTTGACACAGGATAACCCCAACTTAGAGTATGAAGGGGGCCTGAAATTGTCAATCAATGTTCAAAGTCATCAGATTTCATCCCATCTCCTCTTAATTCAGTAGCCACACTTCCATCACCTATCGAGTATTGAATAATGATGATCGATCCTTCGAACAACCAACCAACCAACACCAATCTCCGGAATCCGGATTCATCTCCTCCCGTCCAGACAATGGAAGTGTCGACCCCAGTAAACCCTCCCACCCTGGGCCTGTCCTCGGGCTCAGCTCGGTTATGGACCCGGACCCAGCCATGGTCCCGGCCCCTTCTTTTACATCCGTCTGTGAGCAAGACTTGGGCGCCTTGAGCGACTATCGTTGTCATATTTCGACCCTTACTCGGCTATTAAATAGTTTATCATTTTCTATGCGAAACCGAGCCCCTCACCATCGGGCTGGCAAGGTTAGTGTCCAACAGTGTTGGGAACCTGACCTTTCCGGAGGTGATGTCCGGACACAAGTTATCCTTTCCAGTCAAGGACTTACTAACACCTTATTGTCCTTGGCCCGACATCCCTTCGGAGTATTGGCGGTCACGTACCTTTGTCAGGCTCCCAGCCAAATGCCATCAACGACGGGAGTTGACAAAGGATCTGTTCAATTTGGCCCATCCACTCTTCTGCAATAACCAAGATTTTCATCATTTACCTCTACCCACCTGTCTTTGTAATATCTGTAACTCCCCTCTTCCCTTTTTTCATGTGCATTGAACCAATTCTAGTCATCTCTGCTGTCATATCACTCTAGTCCACTATTTTATCATGCGAACCATTTTATTCTTTTAATCTCGTTGTTAAAAATCTGTATACGATGTTTATACAAATAGTTTTTTTTTTAACATTTTACACTGACATGACCAAGAGTCGCAAAAAATAAACGTATTATTATTATATTATTGGAGAACTGTTGTCCATTTATTCACGATTTTAATGAGTTGGAAAATTGGTCGGGTTTTCGATGCCAAACAATTGGTTAATGATTTATAATCAAAATCAATTTCGGAAACCTTTTGAAAAGCTAAAAATCTATTTAAAGTGAATTATCAGGTGGCTAATGGTTTAGTTCATAGAATGGGGCAAAACATGCCTTTAGGTAGAGTAATCGGTTTCAGCCAATATACGAGGGGTGTCCAAACTAAAGCGAGACTGGTGCAATAACTTGGTAACAGGAGACTTCACAAAAAAAACTATATTTTAAGATTTTTCAACATAATCCCCCTCGACTTCAACGCACTTTTGACATCTCTTAAGCCACTTCTCAAAGACGAGGAGGAGGCCATTCTCTGAGAGTTGTCTCAAGACCCCCTGCACAGCCACTTGGAGGTCATTTTCATTTGAAAACCGTTGACCAGCCAGGTGTTTTTTAAGCTCAGGGAAAGCATAGAAATCACAGGGTGCCAGATCTGGACTGTAGGCTGGGTGGCCAATCAGGGAGATGTTCTTCTTGGCCATGAAGGCCATGGTTTTCCTTGCTGGTATGGGGCCTTGCGTTATCTTGGTGAAGAAGCCACCCTGACGCAAACTTTTCAGGACGTTTTTCACGAAAATGTCTCAAAAACCTCTCCAAGACCTTGCAGTAGTAGCTGCTTTTGACGGTCATCCCCTTGGGCAAGTAGTGCTGGTAAATAGGCCCCTCTGAGTCAAAGAACAAAATCAGCATTGTCTTCTTCTCACTTGAAGTGACCTTTGCCTTAACCGAGACCTTGGAGCCTTTAGGAAGCCACTGTTTAGATTGGCTTTTCAACTCAGGTGTGTAAAAGCTTATCCAACTTTCATCACAGGTCACAATTTTCTTAAGGAATGCCTGTCCTTCTGTAAATTCGCGTTTAATGAAGTTGCGAGAGAATTGAAGATGGGCTTGTTTGTGGTCATCTGTCAACAGTCTCGGAACCCATCTTGCAGAGACCTTGGACAGCTTCAGATCATTAGTGAGAATGAGATGCACGGTTGATTTGTGAATGTCAGACATCAATGTAATGTCTCGAACTGTCAAACGTCGATCCTGTTTCAAAAGGTTCTGTACAGAGTCCACTTTATCTTGGGTGCGAATGAGTATTTTTTGATGTTTGCCACGCCTTGATTCAAAGTCCGTCCGACCATCTTGGAATTGCTTGAACCACTTAAAAACGTTTCCACGGGATAGGGCCTTGTCTCCATAGGCAGTGAAATTGGCAAAATGAAGGACATTTTTGGAAAGCGAAACATTCTCATCATGATAGCGCCCACCGGTGTTTTTTCCAAATTTAATTCCTCAGTTTTCCCTTTTAAGTCAATTCCTCCATATTCCCTATAAAGACCCATTGGGAAATGATACGATCACTTGCAAGTTCATCTGATTAGAAATCTGAATCAAAATATTTGTCAAACCGTATTGATCGGATAGTTTCACGTGTAGACGGCTCAGAGATGAACTGTTTGTCAAATACCAAACATTTCCAAAATTGTTAGGCAAAATTTGTGAAACAATGTTTCTCGTGTAGACGCACCTTTAGGAAGATAGACATAGGTAAAAGCATGTTCAGTTCAAAACTGAAAGCATCAACTAAAACGACATTATAATACAACAAGCATTTTCTACAAGTTTCTTCAGGTTTCATTTCGCATTATTCGACCAAATTTTTGGCTTACCGCCAATTGAAATTTAACGCCGCCACTTTTGAGTTATTCGGCGGGGAATTCCCCCACCTGGCAACCCTGCTCTGGATCAGATCCCACTATGGTTTTGGATTCAAAACTTGAGACCTCTGAGACCCCCCTCCTATCACTAATATTAAGCAAATCAACAATTTGATTTTTAACAAGTTATTAGTTTGCATTTTATTGAAACGGATTTCGACACGCCAGATCAAGCCCAGTGTCGACTTGTAAAACTCGCTGCCAAGGCCCCCTGTATCTCGGGTGCGTCAAGAAGAGACCTTGTCCCTTCACTATTCCCTGATATTGTACCTTGATATAATAGCCAAACATACCCTATGAGGCATATTTAACTTCACAAACTTTCAATTTAGATTTGAATGATGGTTTGTCGTTTTATTAAGATAAGGCTTAGTCAGGGCAATTTCTATATCCAGACAATGCTTTGATATTTAAACTTTTTTTTAGCATTATGAACGTCATCATTGTAAAGGTCAAATGAAAAGTTGTCATCGAAATAACCTGGCACCTTGCAAAAAAAATTGGGAATCAGCCGGCAAGTTGTCAACGCTAACACGGACGATCACTGAAGTCGCAATTTTAGTTTTTTTTTGTTTTTTTTTTCGTTTTTTACGATGGTTCAGGAGGTCAGGTCGAATCCGAAGGCATTTTTCTCTTATGCGAACTCTAAGAGAAAAATGAAACACTCTGTTGGGCCTTTTGAGGTTGATGGGGAAGCCATTAATAATGTAGAGACTATGGCTAACATGCTGGAAGATCAGTTCTCCAGTGTGTTTTCAACCCCACTGAGTTCGGAAGCAACAGCTCATTGCTCTGAAGATGAGTCTGTTGAGATTGACAAGGTCGGTCAAGTTGAGCGTTTAGATGATCTTGTTGTCACAGATCAAGATGCTTTAGAGGCCATAAGGAACTTGAGACTCTCAAGTTATCCTGGCCCTATTGGTCTGATCTTGCTCCTGTTTTCTCGTACTTGATGCGTTGCATCTTGGATCAGGGCAAGTTTCCATCTTCACTAAAGTTAGCTCACGTTGTTCCAATTTTCAAAGGGGGAGATAAGTTGCTTTCCAGTAATTATAGGCCGATTTCTCTCACTTCGAATATTGCGAAGGTGTTTGAGAAGATCATGAAGTTCAAACTTGTTGAATTTCTTGATATTCATGAAGTCCTTCCTCCTAGTCAGCACGGGTTCCGAGCACATTTTAGCACGGTTACCCAACTGATTGAAACATATAGAGCAGGTTATTGAGGGACTGGAGAGCCATGAATCAGTCGCTGTAGTTTATCTCGACTTTGCCAAGGCCTTTGACAAGGTAGATCATGGTCTTTTAGTCAAAAGGCTCCATGCGATTGAGATCCAAGGTAAGGTTTTTAATTGGTTAAGAAGTTTCATTTGTGGCAGGAAGCAATTTGTTAAGGTCGAAACATCTCTTAGGGAAATGCATGATGTCAAGTCGGGTGTCCCTCAGGGCTCCATTTTGGGTCCTCTCCTTTTCATTATCTTCATTGCTCCGCTTCAGAAGCTTGGTAGTAGTAATGTCAGTATCTCTTCTTATGCTGATGCAAGGAGTTCTCTAGACATGGGGGTGGACAATGGCCAGACAACAGAAAACGAAAGGGCAATGTGCACTAGCCACTCAGTAGGTCGAAAAACGTGCGAGTTTTGTTAAAACCTTGCTATTCAGCTCAATAACGTTAAAGACTGTTATTTTCATCACCTTGTCTGGTGATATGTTGTTATCAAACTGGGCGTTTAATGTACATATAAAATACCCAGAAATGTAAAGTAGCCAATGTACTACACTATTCTAATGTTTAATGCCTCCCTTCTTACCACCATTCTATTTATGGTGATTACTTGAACCGAAATCTAGTTGCCATTAAAAATATAATCTAAGAAGTGTCATGATATATACATAGTTTGCACAGGCTTAACAACTAAGAGCCCTTTTGAACAATGAGATAAAAGTGTCCGGTGAGAAGTCTTTGTTGCAAAGCTCTTGCACCTTATTAATTCTGAAGGATGGCAAACTTGAAGAATTAACGCCAAAGTTGTGTTGACAGAAATATATAAGCCACATCAAGGAGTTCTCCACACATGGAGGTGGACAGGGCCCAGAGGGCAGACAACGAAAGGGCATTGTGCACTAGCTCTTCAGTAGGTCAAAAAACGTGTGAGTTTTGTTAAAACCTTGGTATTCAGATCAATAGCATTTATCACTGATGTTATTTTCATCACCTTGTCTGGTGATATGTTGTTATCAGCCTGACAGGCCACCGTGCACTTTTCCTATGAAATCTGAAGTGAAATCTGCTTATAAATCATTGTGTGTGTCTACTACCCAATGACCCGCCCTTGGGTTGACCTCACTGCCATTTTGTCAAACCATTTCAAGAAGTTGGCCAACCTGACCCGTCCCCTCACACTGGATTAGAGCCATTGAAGAGACAATGGGACTCAAAACTAAAGAGAAAGGCATGAATGATCCTTCATTGGTGACAAAGTGTTCCCAACTGTGACCCAAGCAGCCTTATTTTATGCAGCCCAGAGACCGCCCACCCTTATTTCCCAGGACTTGGCCATTCAAAGACCAAAGACCTGTCATCAGGACTTGTGAATGCAACCAACGTATATATGGACTCAATAAAACTAAGAAAGTGGCTAACCAGCCTGAACAAGTTGAGATTATTGACATATGATTGGGCAAGTAGCGAGTATTTGTGAGTGAGTGTCTCTCATCTGGCCTGCCTGTCTGTGAACCTGTGTATTAGACTGTCAATTGTGTATTTCCTTCAAAAGTGTTGTCCCTTGCTCTTCCATGTGATTACTGATATGACTGACAAGCCAAGTTTGTTTGCTCTCAAATCACTAACCAAGATGAATCATTTCATTGGCCATTAGTCCCCACATTGTCAACGGCATCCATGACACCCAGAGAGAGCATGAAAGGTTCGTAAAAATGTTGTAAAAAGCCAGTGGAAATTCCAACTCTATTCCCAGACGGCCATCAGCAACCTGTTTCCAACTTGAGACCCCAACTAGTGAACCCATACTCCTATTTTCTATTAACTAAAGTGAAGTGTATGTAATTAGGCCTTGGGACCCCATTCCATATTTAGAGCCTAAACTGGATAGTTGTTGGCCTGCTTGGTGACTTGGCCTACAACCAAATCAATCATGATGGTCTTCAAAAAAGTGGAAGAAATGAAGAAAACCAAAACATGATCAGTTTACCCTTGATACATATTGAATTCATATGAATGATGGATGCGAACTTCGTGTTGTTTGGTCTTTTGATTATGAAATGCATTTGAAAAAGCCCATTGAGTTACCTCTTTTCAAATGTATCAGATATATTTCTGTCAGGCAAGCTGAGAGACACTCACTCACAAATACTCGCTGCGTGCCCAGTCATATGTCAATAATCTCAACTTATTCAAGCTGGTCAACCTCTTTCTTAGTTTTAATGAATCCGTATCAAGCTCCTTAGGTTGCTTGCATTCACAAGTCCTGATGACAGGGGTCTTTAGTCTTTGGATGGCCAAGTCCTGGAAAAATAAGGATGAGCGGTCTCTGGGCTGCAAAAAGTAAGGCTGCTTGGGTCACAGTTGGGGACACTTTGTCACTAATGAAGGGTCATTCATGCCTTTCTCTTCAGTTTTGAGTCCTTTCCGGATCTTGAGATACGATGTTTTCAAACGTAGAACAGACAATCAGAGGATATTAGATTTGATATCTTCAATGGCTCTAATCCAGTGTGAGGAGACGGGTCAGGTGGGCCAACTTCTTGAAATGGTTTGAAAAAATGGTAGTGAGGTCAACCCAAGGGCGGGTCATTGAGTAGTAGTCACACACAATGATTTATGAGCGGATTTCACTTCAGATTTCATAGGACCAGAGCACAGTCACTTCAAATTTAGCCCTTTCAATGTCTCACAGCTTTTGATTTTTAGGGTGACTATGTGTCCTGGGTAGAGCCGTCCTTGGATGATGATACAAAATTGGTAGTTGGTAGGAATGGTCAAAACTCCGGTTGTCTGTTAGAGGTCCTAGACCAAATCTACTCATGGGATGCTGCGAGTAACATGGCACTGAATGGAATGAAATTCCGCTCAATGACGTTTGGGTCAACTCCTTTAAATACTCTGCTCATAGATAATGGAGGTAAAGATATGAAGTAGGTCTCATCTATGAAAGTTTTAGGTGTAGTCCTCCAAAAAAATTGGAAACTTCGATGAGCATATCCAGTTGAAAGTTTGTAAAGCTTCTCAGATGTGTGGCTGGATATATCGCACATTTAAGTCCAGAGATAGCATCACGATGCTAACTCTGTACAAGTCGATTGTCCAGCCACATCTTGAATATGCCTCACCCATTTGGGCTCCAATTAGTTCAGCAGGTTTGCAAAAGCTCAAGTAGGTCCAAAGATGTTTTATTAGGAACATTGAGGATATGAGAGAGCTCTCATATTGGGAGAGACTAAAAATGTTTGGTCTGTACAGTGTTCAGAGAAGGTACGAAAGGTATCTGATATTGTACGTTTTCAAAAGCATCCATGAGCTTTGTCCCAACCCAGGATTTAGGGTCAATTCTATTGACCGTAGAGGCTTAATGTGCGTATTGAGAGCACCTTCAAGCCCTCGAGAATCCAGGCTAGTTCGAACAATGAAATCCACATCTCTTCTTTCTCGGGCCCCTTCATTGTTTAATTTGCTTCCTTCTAATATTCGTAGGGAATACGTAGGCCTTGTTGATCCGGTATCATCTTTTAAGTCAGTCTTGGACAAATTTTTAGATAGCATTCCAGATCAACCCTACATTCAAGGACTAGCTCGGTCTGCCAACTCAAATTCGTTGGTAGACCAAATATCTTATAAAGATTGAAAGGTAATAAATAGACGAATTATAACCTTTCATTTTAATAGGACTGGCGATTACATTCCTTGTAGCGGTTAGAAAAGCCCGTGAAAAAACAAACCCAAAAAGACAAAAAAACGAAATATAAACCACAAGCATTCATTAAGAGGAACTGTTAAGTACAGAGTGGCATATTTCAAATGATCTAAAAATATCCTATAGGCGATGGATAACCCTCCGAGCGATTGCCGTCAAATCAATGTCTGAAAATGCACGTGAGCGCAGTCTTAAGGTCAGAACCAAAGCTGAGGGCATCCTCAAGGCCGGCAAAGACCAAGGGACGTTAGTGAGCCTTTCAGTGTTCATCCTCAAACCATTGGAAAGTGGAGACCCTCATGCAAATGCCATAAATCCCTTTAGAACAGACCGGGCCTATGGCCAAAATCTGGAATTTTAAGAGTCAATCTTTCGGAGGCCAAACATCAGAGGGTTACCAATGACCTTTAGAGTTGATTCGGATGATATGGCGCTGTGTTTTTCAACATGCCCAATTGTTGAAAACTGCAGATTCAATGTGATCAAATTATTCTTTGAGTAAGGGGAAAGGATTTTCAGAAGCCTCAAAGAGGGGCCCTTAATTTCTTTACACCCTGTGTGCAGACATGCCAGTTTTACATTGAATTGCATTCTTTGTATCAGTTACTAAATTATTTAAATTGTAAGGCACCAAAAGCCTTATAAGGATGCTTCTTGCCGTTGTTCTGCTCTGCTTTTGGGCACTTTTTCCGAGCTCTTGCAATTTTATGTTGACTCTCCCTTTTCCGTTTAGTTTTCTAAACTCACCCTCTTTATTACAAACCTATTTACAATTAGTACACTACTTTTTTCTTGCGTACTTTCTTATCGCTACTGGGCATAGGATTCCCAGCACTTCAAGACGAAAACAATCATTTACTTCACCTTTTATAATATCTGATCCACCAACGCATTACGGTTGACAGATCTGGCTAGCCCTTGCATGTTGGTTTGATCAAGAATCTTGCTTAAAAACGTGTCCAAGTCTGTCTTAAATCCTGCTACTGAATCAACGTGCACCTACATATGCCCTACGAATATTTGAGTGCAATAAGTTGAATAATGAAGGAGCCCGAGAAAGAAGGAAGATGGACTTTGTAGTTCCAACCGGCCTGGAGTAGTAACACCTAACTATCAATGATCAATACAATCAGACTAAGACGCCTTAGATTATGATTTGAAGATATATTCACTGCACTATAAGATAAAAAATAAAGAAAAGATAAGCATACACATTAATGATCACTGAATTTATTTGGTTTTAAAGTAATTACGTCACACCCAAAAGCCGTAAAAACAACCAAATTGAATGAATAAATTTCGATTCCCATTTATTCACCTACACACTCACACCATACACAATACTAATGCACAGCAACCAAGGAACTGAGGGGAAGTCACACCTTGGAACGAAATTCCTGAGCAATAAGAACTCAAAAAGATATCAGCAAAATAGTATGCGTCTGATCTCCCCGAGCACCAAAACAGATAATAATAAATTGAACAAAGTGCAAATGGTTTTTTTCACAAAAGAAAGCCAAGTCAAGTAATGTTTAACCAAAACATATATTTATAGCTTTTGTTTTTTCCTCAGTGATTTTGTACTTGGTCAAATTGTCCAATTGGTTCTGTTGTCTCCTTGGTCGAGTCGCCTTGGGTTGAGTTGTCCATGATTGAGTTGGCTGGTGGGTCAAGTAGTCCGCCAAGTGAGTTGTTCTATCACTATTTATTGATGTTGGAGGCGTCCATCTTCCACGTTCATATCAATATGTTGTACCCATGGTTTCACCATCAACGGGGCATTTGAAGGTGTGCCATTCCTTGACACCCTTCCAATCCCAGTACCCACAACTGTGGGGACAAGGAACTTCATTTAATTCGATGACTACTCTCCCAATGGCTGTACTTGTTCGAAAAATTCTTCCATAACTACAAACCATTACTTCCAACATATTACGCCAAATACATTTGGGATCTAGAAAAAAGTGGTATTCCTGTTCAGATGTGAAACCTGTTGTTTCATTGATCCGTTTAGTCACTCGTTTACTTCCGCAAATTCGTCGATAACGTCCAACACCATTAGGTTCCAGCATGTAGATTTTGACGTAGGGGTTGGGTAGTGGTATGTAATTCGTATGCTCGAGGCCTTCAACTTGAATAAGCTTGAATTGAAGGACGGCAGTGTCTTTGTTGTAAGCTAGTCCAATCAACACTTTGGCTTGATGTAACTTTGGACAGGGTGGATTTATCAAAACCCGAGGAGAAGGAAACAAGTGGCTTTGATTATTTTTGTCCTTTGTAGTGTCAGCGCTTGAGGTTGAGGATTCCATTATTTCATCTCCATGTGCAGTAGAACTGATATTGCAGGGCTCTCTTTTCGTAATTTGGGCTGTCTGCTTCAAGACTGATGTCATGGCGGTATATGTGTCTTCAAATTATTATTGATACGGTTGTCAAAAAAGATGTATCTTCAATGAGTAAGAGGAACAAAATGAGTTAGCTGCATCACATGAAATAGTTTATCTAACCGACCCGACGGTTGTAATGAGTAGAGATGGCAGAAGCATGCACAAAAAAGTTCATTTGATGTTAAAAGATATGGACAAAAGCTGGCCAAACTATGCAAACAAATATGGGCTCAAACTTTAAATGTGCGTATCAAATGGTCAAAACAATGCAAGAAAATATGCTCTAAAATCAAGAAAATGATTGAAATTGAAAGAGCGCATTAGTGCAACATCAGCACAAAATAATCATTGCTGGTACTAAAAACGGTCTTGAAGTTAACCAAACGGGCAAATGGCAGGTAAAAGGAACAGTCGGCATTTAATTCATTTAAGCAAACCCAAATTGACTGTATTTGTGACCTTCAAAGAGGTTCATTGGACATGTGTGCCGACAATCAAACGAACAGATTGCCAACAGTCCAGTATGGTGATCGACACTCTCGACAGTAAGCCTTGCCGGCAAGCAAAGACGGCTTTTCATTGTCAAATTATTTCCAATATGTAACGTTTTGGTCCAGTGTCAAGTTTGTCCTTTGTCCATGGGTGTTGCTAGCACCTAAAATATTGCTAAGAAAGTTTGCGAAGAGAATCAAAGTGGGTACATCTTTTTCAAGAGGAAGCTCCACAAGGCACATTTCCCTAAAATCGTGAACTACGGCGGGCATTGAACCCATGGACTCTCGGGAGAGGGTTTTTGCATTATCTTTTGCGTTGTTTGTTAGGCCACTCAGCTATGATGCCTCAATTGGTCACAAAAGTACAGAGATTTATTTTGCAAGTCAAAATATGCTTAAAAATATGCAAAATGAAAAATACTTAATATATAACTATACCTGTTTTAGGACATTAAACAGAAAACGCATATTTGACCGTCTCTAGTGATGAATCTTGAGATAAGAGGATAGTTCAGATATTCCTTATTTCTTTCAACCCAATATTTTGTTCTTGGCCATAAATACGTACCTAACCTACCTGTATATATCATTAAATTTAATTTTCTACCAAACGTCTATTAGGAACGGGCGCCGTTACCTCATCTGTTGTGGAAAGAGAGAAATTCAAAATCTGAGGACACTATCTTATTCAAGATCAAAATATTTGACGTGAAAATCAACTATTTTGCCCAAGGAAATATGCGATAATGCTTGAAATAAAAGGTTATCATGGGACGCAAACAACGCAAACTAGAGTATGACATTGTTTATCACTAGAGCACGGAAAAAAATGTTGACTTTTACACCCAAAAATGTCATTTAAATGTTGCTTAAAATAGAGAAAAATGTAGTAGAATGAACAAAAAATGCTTTGGCAAAATTTTAAAAAATGCTCCGCTGTCCAGTATCTTCCAATTGTCTTTCCTTTTTTTCTGTTTTGAAAAGAATGAGCAATTACACATTCTTTCAGATTTTCGCCAGAAAAACAGGTTTTCTCATCAGAAACAGTGTCTTGGTAGGTGCTGAATGAACGCTCCACATCAACACTTACTAATGGGGCAAAATCCCTAGGGTGCATGTTTTCCGGAAAATTTGAAGCACCTTCAAAGATTATTTCTTTCATTTGCCATAAAAATTCGAGGTCCATATTTTTGGCGAGAAGCGATGTCAGCTTCTGTTTTAGTTTTCCCCCTTTCGTCCACTTAATACTTCATTTTTTGTCTTGACGTAATCAATTTCTTAAAATGCGTTATGAATAGAAAGGCTTTGAAAGGCCTTGCCACTATTTCGGATCTGCTTTTCTGGGCTGTCGGTTGTACAACGTCTTCCAGTTGAATCTGGGTATGGGAGTTTTTCTTTCCCAATTGAACATGTTTGCAATGTTTTTTGTTGATAGGTGACCTTGAAGGATAGACTTCAGACAAGCTGTGAATTGAGCAGAGCAAGTTTTACAAAACACTTTTAAGGCATTGATGTATTTTGATGGATCGGTTTTTTTGTCATGTAGTTCTTCCAGCCACTTTTGTTGTTTCAAAGATAACATTTCTTATAAATCACACAAAAGTAATACCAGACAATCTGTTTTTTAAAACGAAATTGTCTTTGGGAGCAGCTCAGTGTTGCCAGGTGTCATTGAAGCCTTTAGGCCCAAACAATAGAAAAATCCATTTCGTTTATGCAGCTAATATGGTCTTTTTGATTTGTTGGCCAATTACTAAATGAAACATAGATCTATTTCACCATATTAATATTTTAATTCGACCAATTTTACGAAATTTGGCCAACAGCTTCAGAGCAAAGTTACTTAACAATAGGGCTTGTCGAGTGAACGCGTTCTTGAACAAGTGACATTATTCCATGGAGTAAAATCAAAGACAACATGCCTAGCCAAACCGCACTGGGCATGTATTGAATTTGACACTTATTCCATTTTGCAACAATTATTATTATTTTAATTTTTTTGGTTTGGTTTTTCACGGGCTTTTCTAACCGCTACAGGGAATGCAATCCCCAGTACTATTAAAATGAAAGGTTATAATTCGTCTATTTATTACCTTTCAATTTTTATATTATATTTGGTCTACCAACGAATTTGAGTTGGCAGACCGAGCTAGTCCTTGAATGTAGGGTTGATCTGGAATGATATCTAAAAATTGGTCCAAGTCTGACTTGAAAGATGCTACCGGATCAACAAGGCCTACGTATTCCCTACGAATATTGGAGGGAAGCAAATTAAACAATGAAGGAGCCCAAGAAAGAAGAGATGCAGACTTCATTGTTCGAACTAGCCTGGATTCTCGAGGGCTTGAAGGTGCTCTCAAAACGAACATTAAGCCTCTACAGTCACTAGAATTGACCCTAAACCCTGGGTTGGGACAAAGCTCATGGATGCTCTTGAAGACGTACAGTATCAGATACCTTTCGTACCTTCTCTGAACACTGTACAGTCCCAACTTTTTTAGCCTCTCCCAATATGAGAGCTCTCTCAATCCTGCAATGTTCCTAGTGAAACATCTTTGGACTTGCTTGCAAACCTGCTGAACTCATTGGAGCCCAAATGGGTGAAGCATATTCAAGATGTGTTGGAACAATCGACTTGTAGAGTTAGCATCGTGATACTATCTCTGGACTTAAACGTGCGATACATCCAGCCACACATCTGAGAAGCTTTACCAACTTTCAACTGGATATGCTCATCGAAGTTTCCATTTTTTTTGGAGGACTACACCTAGATCTTTCATAGATGAGACCTGCTCAATATCTTTACCTCCATTATCTACGAGTGGAGTATTTAAAGGAGTTGACCCAAATGTCATTGAGCGGAATTTCATTCCGTTCAGGGCCATATTACTCTGTTACCCAAGAGTAGATTCGATTTAAGTCCTTTGCAAGGCTACTGGAATCTTGGCCATTCCTACCAGAAACTAACTTTGTATCGTCAGCATAAGAGGAGAGACTGGCAGTAATACTAAGCTTTTGAAACGGGGCAGCGAATATTATGAAAAGGAGGGGCCCTAAGATCAAACCCTGGGGAACACCTGACTTGACATCATGTATGCCACTATGGGCTCCCTCAACCTTAACCAATTGCTTCCTACCAGAAGTGAAGCTTTTTAGCATTTTAGCATTTGCAAAATTAGCATTGTGGTATTGAGCCAATTTGATAGTGTGTTCACCGTTTAACACCAAAAATGTTCATTTTGTTTGGTTTTGTAGCACAGCTTACTCAAAATAACGTAATTATTGAAAATTCAATGGGCGGATAGTGCAAGTTGACTGTGATGTTTGTCCCTCCCCAAAATGCCCAAAATCAGGGTGGAGGACCTCTTTGTTCCTTGAATTTCGTTCTTTTGACATGCCCTATAAAAAGGCTCAGTTGCCTGGTGTGCCCTCAAATCAGGCAGAAAACGAGAAAAGGGCGCAAGAAAACATTTGCGCGTAGTCACTTTTGTGCGTAGTCTCTTTTGTGATGAAAAAAAAATGCGCAATAAAATGGCAATTAAAGAAGTGGAGATTTGTTAAAATGTATGAATGACTTATTTATTTCTGGTCGCAGTAACACGAGATATACAGTTTTAAATTTGTGGGGTTCCTATTTCAACAATTCTGGTAATAATGGACTTCTTGCTTGCTTGGGGAGGGTAGCCTCTAGACGATCTTTGCCGCGTGTTCTTTTCACCCTCACGAACCTCCATTCGTCCGGTTGTAAGTGGATGATTTAACCAGTCTTTTCCACAATGCCAAGCCAGCAGAGCTATCGCACGCATTGCAATAACGTCTATAGAAACCTGGTTTGTTTTTTTGTAGAAGCTCTTTATATTCCAAGATTTATCTTGTTGGTATATTCAGGGCAGCTTTCATGGCCGCAGAGTGGAGAGAACTTATCTTCTTTAAGGCTGGCTCATTCGAGTCGAGTGCGTCTGAAATGACCTCAAGCCCTTATCTGAGTAATGATGTAAACAGTGGTTCAATCATTTCCGCGACCAGCACTGATGGAAGCTTCCAAGCTAAGCGATGCAGAATCCGGATTCTCTTTCGTAACTCGGGCTTCAAATTATTTAGATGGCACTTTTAAGATAGATTTTTGCTGAAAGTGAAACCAAGAAGCACTTCGGCAGTGGATTCTTCTCTTAGAGTGACTTCTATTTGCAATGGCTCTTCCATGAATCTCCCAAACATAAGCAACTTTGTTTTTGATGCATTGGCAGCGAGGTGAGAAGCTTTCAACTCTAGGATTTCAGTTGCTTATTATTATAGAGGCTGGAAGTCCGGGATTCTTTCTGCTTTTAAAAAAACGGGGAAAGGGCAAAAAATGTGATATTTTCTCAAAAGTACAAAAATATTTTGGTTTTGGAGAACAACAGGCTTTTCGTGAAAAAACATATTTTTTTTTTTTTTTTCGGGTTTGATATACCGATACAGGAGAATGAGTTCCCCGGAAGTCACAATTGATAAAAGATTTGGTCACATAATGCGTTCGAGTTTGCCGCTCTAGGGCACCCTTGAACGAAAGGCTGGTCTGGGATGGTTGATAAAAAACGATCTAAATGTCGCTTAAAACTTAACAATGGATCATCTAGTAAATAGAATCGTCGAAGTGAGCATGAAGAGAGATTAGGTGCGAGGAATGGAAGTTGTAGTTTTCCTGACTTCATATATCCATAAAGTCTCTCGACTGACTGAATGCACGACAAAAAACCATAAAATGCAACATTTTCGCCCGAGTTTCAAGCATGAGCTGTCCAGTAGAGTCTTGCAAGACCTTGTACAGCTCTCTCACTCAACGAAGAGTGACATGGCCTTTACAATATTCTTCTCATTCAAGGCGCCTTTGAATCCGGGACTTCTTGAAGAACGAGAGTTGAAGATGTCGAATAATGCGTCATGCATTTCAAGGAACTTAGCCGTTGCGATCACATCTGGCTTTCAAATCCAGGATGTTGCTCCGAATGAAGCCAAAGCAGGGCCTTCGCCACACTTCTACTGGCTATAGCTTGAACAGCAAGAACAACCTTCATCTTGCAACGCTGGAAATTGATGTGTCGATCGGACCAACTTGTTGGCGCAACCTTAGCCCATGATCAATTTGAATCTTATCAGCTCCAGAATGTACCGCCACTTGATTCGACCTACATTCGGCCAAACAAACTCTCCATAATCCGCTAGGGTTTTCGCAATAGCTTGATCATGTGGGGTGGATCGAGCAAGGCAGAAACTTCGTAATTGGCTTCCGAACAGGGATGGGGAAACGATGCCTTCAGTCATGGAGATTCTTGGGGTAGAGGTTTGCGCCAAGAGCCGAAAACGTTGTCAAGTTATGCTGAGTGCCATCCATAGTGACATTCCACACTTTGACTCCGGATTTGAACGCCAATTCCAAACATTCTCGGATTATTCCTGGAACCAATCATAGGCGGTTAATACGGTTATAACTACAAGAAATGTTGCCAAAAGTGACGCACCTGCAACCAGATTCCCACTTGTTCCTTTAACAAGAAATACGCGATGGGAATTTTCCAGTAACTTTTCTATAGCCGACCAGAAGACAGACTAGGGGCCTCGTTAGCTGGTGTGTTCAGGCTTCCAGCTCTTGTTGGCGCCAATAATCGACAGTGCCAAAAAGTGTAGCCCAGATTCGGATTAAATTCGACTTGCTCTTTGAGAGACATTCCATCGATTACGAAGAGAGGCATTCTCATAATCCGGATCGCCACGGTGGCCTTGGCAGTTCAAAGAAACTTCTTGCTGGAAACCTAAGGTTTTTTGCATCAAAAAAGGGCGATTTGAAAACTGTAAGGCAGATGTGGTTAAAAAAATTACCTGGCAAGCAGTGGAGGGCTGACACTTGCTTTCGTAATGTTGACTGGCTGGGGAGGGTGAAAGTCTTCCGCATTGAACTCGTAGGCCTTTGGGCTGTAGAAGTACAGGGTTTGTGCAAACTCCATGACGTCTTTTGAGAATGGCGAGGTTTTGGATTTAGAGGTCACGAGATCCTTGAAAGTTGCAATTCAAGCCCTGCAATGTATTCAAGGTTTCATTATGTTATTGTCCACCGTTTTTTAAAAACAGGCTACAAATTCTTTACCGTCAAATTTGTCCAAATGGCAAGCTCCTTCTCTGGACAAGATGTTATTTTGCCGGAGGTCTACAATCATTTGTTTGAAATTGGCAACAGAGGATTTGGAACGCTTTTAATTTTTCTTTGACAATTCGCTCTTGGGCCAACTTGGACTGGAGAGATTTACGGAGAAAATTACAATGCTTGATAACTTGACCATGTTGTTTGGGTACGCATAGTTGTGATCGACACATGTAGGGTCCATTTTGGGCCTTTTTGGAGGGAGCTTGACCAGAAGGCCACCATCCAAAGCACTTCGATTTTCAGATTCAGATTCATGTACTCGCTTCAACACTCTCCTGGTAGAGGTCCGTTTTTGCAGGTGGGCGGGCAGTCCCTTAAACTTGCTAGGGATGGCGTCCGACTTTAAAGACTTGGTTCAGTCTATCTAAAAAAAAGGGGCCGCGAGTGTCAGCGCTAAATTCATAGCACCCATATTCAAGAGCAAAATTATCTATTATATACCTGGGACATAGTCCTGATCAGAAAAATGAATCGAGCAGAGTCTAGAATGAGGACTTGGTGACCAACGGTCTCGATGAACGGCTAGCTCCCATTGCTTTCGCAGAGACTTGTCTTGGGGAAAGCGATGAAATGATCACAGAGCTCTCCAATTCGATCCCCAAGAACCGTCTACGACGTAAAAAAGCGCAAAAAGGAGGCCGTACATGACCTTAAGGACCACAATGGAAGTGGTAGAAAATTAAAACTGGATCTGGCGAGGTACCATCAGGCTGCAACTGCCAATCCAAATTCCACAATCACGTCCATTGCAGAGAATCTGGGGTGGCAGGTCAACAGCGTCCTCTTCCTTCCGGATCAAACAACGAAGTGATAAATCCCTTAGGAGAGTTCACAGGCCTAATGAGAGGAAACTTCTACTGTGATCCTTAAGGTCCTGGCCGGTCTCTTTGAGGTTTTTGACTTCGTTGGGGTGGCTCTTAGAATTATCAGTACCTCAGCAGGAATACAAGTAACCTCTCCGTCTCCACTAGAACTCGAGATAGTAAGCCACAAAGCTGTCAGGAAATCATTTTCGACGACCTGGTGTAACAATCATCTTGTAGTCACAGATCAAGATGCTTTAGAGGCCATCAGGGACTTGAGGCTTTCGAGCTCCCCTGGTCCTGATGGCGTGACATCTCAGTTTTCTGATGAGATGCTCACTGGTTCTCGCTCCTGTTTTCTCGTACTTGATGCGTTGCATCTTGGATCAGGGCAAGTTTCCATCTTCACTAAAGTTAGCTCATGTTGTTCCAATTTTTAAAGGGGGAGATAAGTCGCTCCCCAGTAATTACAGGCTGATTTCTCTCACTTCGAATATTGCGAAGGTGTTTGAGAAGATCATGAATTTCAAACTTGTTGAATTTCTTGATATTCATGAAGTCCTTCCTCCTAGCCAGCATGGGTTCCGAGCACATCTTAGCACGGTTACCCAACTGATTGAACATATTGAGCGGGTTATTGAGGGACTAGAGAACCATGAATCAGTTGATGTAGTCTATCTCGACTTTGCCAAGGCCTTTGACAAGGTAGATCATGGTCTTTTAGATAACAGGCTCCATGAGATTGGGATCCAAGGCAAGGTTCTCAATTGGTTAAAAAGTTTCATTCTGGTAGGAAGCAATTGGTTAAGGTTGAGGGAGCCTTAGTGAATACATGATGTCAAGTCAGGTGTTCCCCAGGTTTCGATCTTAGGGCCCCTCCTTTTCATAATATTCGCTGCCCCGTTTCAAAAGCTTAGTATTACTGCCAGTCTCTCCTCTTATGCTGACGATACAAAGTTAGTTTCTGGTAGGAATGGCCTAGATTCCAGTAGCCTTGCAAAGGACTTAGATCGAATCTACTCTTGGGTAACTGAGAGTAATATGGCCCTGAACGGAATGAAATTCCGCTCAATTACATTTGGGTCAACTCCTTTAAATACTCCACTCGTAGATAATGGAGGTAAAGATATTGAGCAGGTCTCACTTATGAAAGATCTAGGTGTAGTCCTCCAAAATGATGGAAACTTCGATGAGCATATCCAGTTGAAGGTGGGTAAAGCTTTTCAGATGTGTGGTTGGATATATCGCACGTTTAAGTCCAGAGATAGCATCACGATGCTAACTCTGTACAAGTCGATTGTCCAGCACATCTTGATTATAAAACTTTATTATAAAAGTGTAATTCATGCACTCCTTTATAATATGTTATGTATATTACAAATATGAGAAGTATTATTGGATATTTGATATTCAGCTCCTAAGCTTTTTGAAAATTAAATTTTTTTAATCTTTGTTAAAATTACCCAGCCACCAAATGCCCTGATTATAGTGTGGCTTTGACTTATTAACATTCAAAATATATTAAAGATATTTGTTTTGACTTTATAAAGCTGTATTGTATCAAGGTAACGAATTTCGTTAAGTGTTTATCTTGGAAATTAAAAACGTTAGTGAAAAGGCTAGTTGTTACTTCATATTTATGTGTTTGAAGAAAGCTTAGATTTTATTGATTACTGATTCTATTTGCTGGTCACATCTAGATTTGGTAAAGAATATCATGATTTAGGGTTTAAAAGTGTTTGCTTGTCAATCCCCTTTTGCACAATTGTACTTAATTTTGGACACATTCTGCCCACTTTTGTTCACTTTTGTCCACTTTTGTCCACTTTTGTCCACTTTTGTCCACTTTTGTCCACTTTTGGACACTTTTGGACACTTTTGTCCACTTGGTGTCCAAAAGTCACGCTAATTCTCAAAATTGCCCACCCTGGTTTCGAGAGCACCTTCAAGCCCTCGAGAATCCAGGCTAGTTCGAACAATGAAGTCCACATCTCTTCTTTCTCGGGCTCCTTCATTGTTTAATTTGCTTCCCTCTGATATTCGTAGGGAATAGTAGGC
>NC_081441.1:2027937-2030331 GCF_007210705.1 Tigriopus californicus | reverse complement strand
CTTGTTGATCCGGTAGCATCTTTCAAGTCAGACTTGGACCAATTTTTAGATATCATTCCAGATCAACCCTACATTCAAGGACTAGCTCGGTCTGCCATCTCAAATTCGTTGGTAGACCAAATATCATATAAAAATTGAAAGGTAATAAATAGACGAATTATAACATTTCAATTTAATAGTACTGGGGATTACATTCCCTGTAGCGGTTAGAAAAGCCCGTGAAAAACCAAACCAAAAAAAAAGAATAAGCAGAGCTGGCTTTGGATGGCCAAGGCATCTAAAACTTGGTGTGTTTCGTTTTTATTTTGTAATCAAAGGAAGGGTAAGTCAATGGAATTGCAATGGAAACCCGAAAAATGGACTTTGCCAAAAGTACAATATAAGATAGTTGAAAAATGTTTTTTTTTTAATATTTTTTATATATTGGTACAACATGACGCAAAATGTGAAGAGGTGTTTTTGCAATAAGTTTTACAATGCATTGGTAGACTTGCCTGCAATTAAAAATGTCATTCAGGAAAGAAAATATTGGAAAGCTAGAAAGCATTTCATCAATGTTTTCCTGATTACAAAAAAGGGTTGTGGACAAACCACGATCCTTACCGCAGCGATTTGTGACACCTGACACCTGTAGTAATGTAGTTTATCGCCATTTTATAATTCAGATGAACGATGTAGAAATTTGAATTATTAATATATCATATATTTGGGATATCTTTGAAGGAAAGTTGCTAACTCTCACACAAAAGGTCTAAACGATTCATAGCGATAGGATAATAAACGATTAAAAAACACGTGAATGGACTAAAGGGCCCTTCCTCTGTTAAATCTTCCAGTGTAGTGGAGGATACTGTTCAGTATCTGGGATACAAAAGCATTTTTATTTTTCTTTTTTCTTTTGTAGGTGCCACGTGGTTCAATCTCCTCCAGTAAAAGATAAATTCACATTTGAATATGCAGTTTTGGATTTGCACAGTCTGACAATAATCCAAGCCCTTGTTGTTGGTAAAAAAGGGCATTCAAACGAAGATTCTGAAGCAAGGATGGCTCAAAAAGTGGACCAACTACCTTAAGGGCTACTGTTACCGTTGGTTTGTGCTAACCAATGAACACTTGGGTACCGTTATTATCAAGAGGAAGATGCAACTGGTTCCACCAAGTTTGATGAAGATGATGAACATGATGATGAACATGATGATGAACATGATGATGAAGATTTATCCCAAAAGTCGGGCATAAGGTCTTTGCACCACATTTGAACTAATTTTGCTGTTTGAGATGGGGCATCATCCTGTTGGAAGGTCATTCGCTGTTCTCCATAAATGTCCTTGACCCAGGAAAGCACTATGTCGCTCAACATATCCAGATAGACGGCTTGGTTGATCTTGACCCCCTCTTTGATGAATACCAAAGGTGTTTTCTTGCCATCAAAGATCATTCCTGCCCATACCATTGCCGATTGTGGTTTCTGTTGCTGAAATGATGTCCAAAGCTCAATTGATATATCCTGCTTCTCATTAGCTAAGATCCGAGTCATTCTTATGATTCTGTGTGGCTTGGATGGTACCTAGCTTTTCGTCCGTCCAAGACAATTTGAGGGCGCGTGCTCACTCTCAATCGCTTGAAGATTTCCTTCCCACGGAGCAAACGCTCTGTCCCAGAGGCTTGTGAAGGCACTTGTCGACGCCTCATTTTGTAAGGAAACAATCCCAAATCCTTCCTGACTAAGGTTCACATTGTGGTCTGGCTGACAGCCTCCTCTTTGGCAACCTGTATCATGGACCAGGCAGGATTTATTCGCAATTTCGCCTTGATTCTCCGGACAAGCTCTGGCGTTTTCACTAAGTTTTCGTCTCCTGGACCTTCCTTTCAGTCTTACCAATGGCCTTGAACTCATTAATTACCTTAAAGACTGTTGCTCTTGATACAGTGGCTTTGAGAACACAAGCGATCTCTGAAGTTTTCTTCCTTGAACTGAATAGATCCAAAATCAGATCTCGTTTGACTTTTTTGGAGGCCATTCTGGACAACTTTGCGATCTTTTTGGGATGTGGAGAGATAACATGAAAAATAGGCTATAATTGCAAGATGACCCAATTGCTCCCTTCAATACAATTGCTCGAAGACGACGACTGAGAAAAGGAAAATCGATTTAGATATTCTGAAAACGGAACTTATTGAAAAATAAAGAACTCTTGCAACTCCCTAAACCGTTCGATACTTTATCACTCGTGACGATCATGCGATGGCGTAGTTGGTATGTACGGATTCCTAACGTACCGTCCGGGCCCGCCTCTAATCTGTGATACGTCTGGATCTATTTTGACGCGTTCGGCGCGTGCTTATCATTCATCAGAGAATTGGTCCCATCCATCTGATTTTCCCGGTGTACTG
>NC_081441.1:2021402-2027901 GCF_007210705.1 Tigriopus californicus | reverse complement strand
TGGTCCCATCCATCTGATTTTCCCGGTGTACTGAATCTGGTCAAAATTTGTGCTTCTCCAATAATTCGTGCTCCAACTCTTGCCAGCGCGATCAGGCAATCCAAGTTGGACTCTTTTGGGAGTGTTGCAGTGTTGGATTTTTGAGAATCGTTAATCAGTCATTGGGCATTCGGACAGACACTGGCCGTCCCGTGAAAGAGACTCTGGATCTCGAGGATCATCTCCTTAGTTTACGAAATGTCCATTTGGACATGCGTGATCTCCTGGCCGTTCGTCAGAAAGAGGGTCAGGACTATACCGCATTCTGCAATATTATTAGAGAACTCTTCGATTATGCAGATGCTTCCAAAGTCACAGAAGATCGTCTTCTAATTGCGCTCTTATTACAGGGTATGAGAAAAGATTCTGACAAGGCCAAGATGATGGAACGGAATCCGAACAAGTTCGATGAAGCTTGGAGATATATCCTTGAGTTGGAGACCGCTTGGGAAGGTGCTTGTGCCTTTTATCTTCAGAAAACCTCTCAGGCTATCAGCAGTGTAGATCGGTGCATCCATGTTACCAAATCTAAGTACAAGAAAAATGGTGGCAAATTGGGCAAATGGACAGAGAAGAAACCTCTAAAGAAACTTGATTCAGAGGTATGTTCTCTTTGCGGTTCTTCCAGAAAACATTCTCGTGAGGATTGCCCCGCTGCAAATACTTCTTGTCGTTGCTGTGGTCGACTTGGACATTGGAAACCGGTCTGTCAACAAAAAGGGGACAAGAAAGCAAGCAGTATCCATCTCCGTATTGCATCGGCATCATCCCCAAACCACGGGAGTCAAATTGATGTCTTGGTATCACCTATTGGATTAAATGACACCGCAAACTTGCAATTTTATGCTGATACCAGTGCCGATGTTGTCACCATGGGTATGAACCAGTTCCGAAATTCGATTATGTCAGATGGTTCCCGTTGATTCTCATTTTGATAATATAAAAATTTCTGGTGTTGATGGTCGTCCTCTTGATCTTTTTGGCACATTCAAGACAGATTTGTCCATGGAAAGTTTCAATCAAGCCCAGAACTTGACAGTCGTCAGTCCCAATTTGGACGACGCATATTTGAGTTTGGATGTGTGTCGAGAACTTGGAATTGTTGGTCCAGATTTTCCACATCCGTAAAATATCCCGTGTCAAGTCATGCCCTTCTCCAAATCTGGAATCACATGTATGGCCGTTGAATGTGCGCGAGAAGTGCATTGCTTCTTTACTTGTGATTCCTGGAAAGGAATATTTTCTATATGTGGAAGCTAAATCAAAATCTGTTTACAGTTCTGCCTCTGATGACTCGTGCCTCAAACCTTTACGCGGTCCAATTGTAGGCAATCCCATGGTCATTACCCTGAAGGAAGACGCAACCCCGTTTGCCATCAACACGGCTCGCCAGATCCCAATTCCTCAAATGGAGCCTGTCAGAGCTGAATTGGCAAAAAATGGTCTAAAGACGAATCATTGAACCCGTGGGCGATATTCCAACTTTGTGGTGTATCCCTTGGTGGTAGTTCCAAAAACTGATGGGTCTTTCCGAATCTGTGTATATTTGACCCATTTGAACACTGAGGTGGTTCGTTCGATATATCGAATCGAAACTCCCCTCAAAGCCATTTCCGGATTCCGGCCAAACAATAAGTATTTCGTGAAATTGGATTTAGTCAAAGGGTATTGGCAATTGCCATTGGAGAAGAAATCTCAAGATTTGACGACATTTTTACCTCCTTTTGGGAATTTCGACTTCTGCGTTCTCCAATGGGCTTTATTTCTACCGGCGACTCCTTCTCTTATAGGGGAGAAGTGGCAATGTCTGGCCTGGACGTCCAGAAAGTCATTGATGACATGGCCACTGGCAAGGAAGAGTACCAAGACCTGGTTCGCTCTACCTGCCAAATCTTGGAACGTTGTGTCCAATATGGTATGACCGTGAACAGGAAGAAGAGCGTTACATGGGGAGCAGAACAGACCGATTTCGTGGGATATCGTATTTCACGAAATAGTATTGAAGCCGATGAACAAAAAGGTGAATGCAGTTCGGCAATTTGCCTTTCCCCAAGATCGTCTGGATTTGAGATCTTTCTTTGGTTTATTCAATCAATTGGGGCAATTCACATGCTCCAATCTTCAGGTGGCCGTAGTACGCGCCCGAGAGATCGATCTCACTCTGGAGACTTTGTCTGCCCACGCCCGCGAATATCCAGAGTACTGCCAATTGAAGTCCGCCGGGGAGAGAAATTCCGGGGTCAAGTCTTGATCCGGGTATGTGCCACTTTTTAAGAAGGTAGCCGACGAACTTTCAGTCAATAGCGACCTCGTCCTTCAAGGTTCCCGCATTGTCGTCCCTCCTCCTGCCATCAAGGACGTTTTAAATATGCTCCATTCAAGTCACCAAGGGGTTGAGCGTACTAAGAGGCGGGCCAGGCAGATCGTGTTCTGGCCGGGCTTCAGCTCTGACATAGCAAATATGGTGGAATCTTGTTCAGAATGCGCCTATTTTCGACCATCTAATGGACCCGAACCACTTATTTAGGCCGATCATCCTTCACGACGTTTTGAGATGGTTACAGCCGATTTTTTCAGTTATGGTGGGGGAAGGATTACCTGGTTTTGTCTTGCCGCTTTTCGGGGTTTCCCTACATCCAGAAGCTTACTTCTTCCCCAACCGCCTCGTCTTCAATCAAGGAACTTCGCGATATTTTCGCTGTACTTGGAGTTCCCAATGTCTTCAGATCTGATAATGCAACCGTTTTTGCCTGGTCACTAACCCAAAATTTTTTCAAGCAATGGGGCATCGTGTGGAGGCCATCGTCGCCTCATCACCCCCAATCTAACGGCCACGCAGAATCAAATGTGAAGAGCCTGAAATATCTCCTGGCCAAGTGTGGAGGGAAGTGGGGATCGAATAAATTTGTGGCCGGACTGATGGAACTCTGAAATACACCTCGTTCCCCACGGTTTGTCCCCTGCACAACATCTATTTAGTCGTCCCATGCTTACTAAATTGCCTGTCCATTGGATAGAATTTCTGTCTGAATTCCCGCTTCAGTCCGAGACGGTGGATTCCAAGCGTCTTAAGGATGATCAGGTTCGAAAGGCCCATTTTGACCGGACGAGTCGGGTTCGAAATAAGCTTTCCTTGGGCAACCACGTCTTGGTCCAAAATCCCATCACGGGTAGATATGCAGTATTACGGAAGCAGAGACCTAAGGAAGACGTGAGTAATCAGAGGGCTCTCACTATATGAGAAAAAGGGACGGTTAGCCCAGCTGTCCCTGGCCCAAGGTACAAGGAGAGGGTGCCAACATTTTTTTTTTTGCGGACTTCCTTACCACTACCAGGATTGGAATCCCAGCAGTTCAAGACGAGAAGATTATTCATAATTTTTCATATTATTATTTTTCATAATTATTCATAAATCATTAATTAATTATTCATATTGCTAATGTATTCTACATTAAATTCTAACAACCACATAGGGATTGATGATGCGGATTTTTTCGTAATTACTTAAAATTTATTTCTAGATTAGAATGAATATTTGTCAGAAACGCATGAAAGAAAAGCTGAAAAGGCTGGCTGCTCTTTATGGGCACATCTCCATTGAAATTCAATCAAGTAACTTGAAAAGAGCGCTCGAGATGTCCCACATTGCCTTTTCAGCTTTCTTTTCATGCGCATCTACATGTTTTCGACGTTTTTTTTCTTCTTTGGTTTGGGTTTTCACGGGCTTTTCTAACCGCTACAGGGAATGTAATCCCCAGTACTATTAAAATGAAAGGTTACAATTTGTCTATTCATTACCTTTCAGAAACGCATGAAAGAAAAGCTGAAAAGGCTGGCTGATCTTTATGGGCACATCTCCATTGAAATTCAATCAAGTAACTTGAAAAGAGTGCTCGAGATGTCCCACATTGCCTTTTCAGCTTTCTTTTCATGCGCATCTACATGTTTTCGACGTTTTTTTTCTTCTTTGGTTTGGGTTTTCACGGGCTTTTCTAACCGCTACAGGGAATGTAATCCCCAGTACTATTAAAATGAAAGGTTACAATTTGTCTATTCATTACCTTTCAATCTTTATATGATATTTGGTCTACCAACGAATTTGAGTTGGCACACCGAGCTAGTCCTTGAATGTAGGGTTGATCTGGAATGCTATCTAAAAATTTGTCCAAGTCTGACTTGAAAGATGCTACCGGATCAACCAGGCCTACGTATTCCTTACGAATATTGGGGGGAAGCAAATTAAATTAAAAAAGTTCTGAGTGTGAATGGTTTCGTCGATTGGGTTAACAAAATTGTCCTCATGGATAATGACGGAATGGGTATAAATACCACCTTGAATGTGCTCAATACTGGCATACACAGCCCAACCATCCGACATGATATGGGATCCCGGTAGGATATGTTCTTGAATCAAAGCCTCAAGTGTTTTTCTTCTTCGGTTTGGACCTCAACCAAAAACGAATCGCCAGTTTCCCTTTGGATTCCTCCAAAAATTCAAGCATCAGGAGTGAATCTTCCTTGATGATATTTCTGATGTGAAATATCCAGTGTGAACTGAGGCCATCAACTTCTTCACTACAATTCTTTAATGGCATGTCCTTTGCCCAACAAAACATGAATGATATCACTGTCACGAGTTCCAGATTCGATCCTGAGAAGAAGGAACCGTCGCGGATAGACTTCTTTCTTCTGCAAGTGAGACACCTCCATATTATTTTGTCAGAGGAGTTGTTTTTGCTGATGAAATGCGAAATATTGCAATTGGTGCAGATGGAAGAGTTCTTCAAGAGTCTTCTTTCAGCCAAATACTCAATGCAGTCCTCCACAGTTAATGTAATCAAAGTCAGAGATTGTAGGTTCCATTTTTCAACTATTACTTGGGCTCTGGTCTTGATGTTGGGGGGATTAGTAAGTTTATTTCGCACTACGTTGGTTTCAGGAGAGGTTAATGTTTGTAATGAAAGTGCCAAACTCCGCAGCATTTATGGACATATAGTTGTTCCGAATTAGTTACGGCGTTTGATTCATCAATCATCTGCCACCAACTCAACCCTCCCTTACTTATCAATTTGGTGGTCTTTTTTATCGCGCCACTTTTACACAGAACATCCTACTACTTCCAATCAGACTGGTATTCTCATGACTAGAGCTGGATTCTTGGACACAGTCGTCTCCTCTCCTCTAGTCTCACCCGTCTCACCACGGTGGTCAAAATGCCTTATCAAGTATTGAGAGAAATACGAAAATCCATCTTAACAGTCTCCTACCTCGCAAAAACCATAACAAGTAATTTTGACCTTATTGATTGATTGAATTATGGCTCAAATTTAACGCTCATATGGCGAATAGTTACCAAGATTTGTTTGGATACTTCTGATTGACTTCAAAAGGTATTTGAATCACTCTACACCTGGATTCTTCGTTGATCAGCTTACCCCTCTCATCTCACCATTGAGACGACTGCCACAGTGGTTCAAAAACCTTTTTGAATTCCAACAGAAATATCCAAGCAAATCTTGTTAACTAATAGCCATATGCGCGACAAATTTGAGCCAGAATTCAATAAATCAATCACGTCAAAATAACTTCTTATGGTTTTTGTAAGGAAGAAGACTGTTGAGATGGATATGCGCATTTCTCTCAATACCTGATAAGCTTTTTTGACCACCGTGGTAAGACGGGTGAGACGAGACGAGAGGAGACGACCGTGTCCAAGAATCCAGCTTACATTACTGGATGCAAGAACTTCTCTCCTTAGCTGTAATGCTTGGTCGGTCTGTGCCATATTGGTCTCTACCCCAGGTCATGGAGTCCATGCCCAGGTCTGTGATCTTTAGTCCAGCCTGTACTTGAAGGCTTGCGCGCACGCTTTCTCTAGATCCGTAAGACTGCAGCTGGATTCTTGGATACAGTCGTCTCCTCTCCTCTCGTCTCACCCGTCTCACCACGGTGGTCAAAAAACCTTTTCAAGTATTGAGAGAAATGCGCAAATCCATCTTAACAGTCTTCTTCCTTGCAAAAACCACAAGAAGTAATTTTGACATGATTGATTTATTGAATTCTGGCCCAAATTTGGCGCTCATATGGCTAAAAGTTAACAAGATTTGTTTGGATACTTCTGATTGACTTCAAAAGGTATTTGAACCACTGTGGCAGTCGTCTCAATGGTGAGACGAGAGGGGTAAGCTGATCAACGAAGAATCCAGGTGTAGAGTGACCAACCTGGTGATTTCACCATTGAGACAACTGCCACAGTGGTTCAAAAACCTTTTTGAATTCCAACAGAAATATCCAAGCAAATCTTGTTAACTAATAGCCATATGCGCGACAAATTTGAGGCAGAATTCAATAAATCAATCACGTCAAAATAACTTCTTATGGTTTTTGTAAGGAAGAAGACTGTTGAGATGGATATGCGCATTTCTCTCAATACCTGATAAGCTTTTTTGACCACCGTGGT
>NC_081441.1:1976764-2021351 GCF_007210705.1 Tigriopus californicus | reverse complement strand
GATAAGCTTTTTTGACCACCGTGGTGAGACGGGTGAGACGAGACGAGAGGAGACGACCGTGTCCAAGAATCCAGCTCTTAACGACGTTCGCCGGATCGATTCCAAGCTTGAGAACGCATCATGATGTCATATGTTTTTTTCCTCTTGTTTATTTCATAGTGTTGCTGTTCAAACTCTTTATTCTCGAGGGGGAGATGGAGAGATGCCATGAATAATAAATGTTAATTGCACGATGACCCAATTGCTCTCTTCAATACGAATGTTTGACGGAGAAAAGGAAAATCAATTTAGATATTCTGAAAACGGAACTTATTGGAAAATAACGAACTCTTGCATCTCCCTAGACCGTTCGATACGTTATCACTCGTGACGATCATGCAAGGATGTGATCAAGTATAATCGATGGTAAACTAGCAAGGGTAGTATATGGGCGAGTCATTTCTTGGGTGGAATTTTTGAACGGTCAATGCACACTATCATTCAAAAGTTTTGTCATAGTTCTATTTGACCAATGTGTATGTTCCACCTCACCTGGCCAGAAATGAGCAAATCCTATCCGGACTTGTTTCTGTGTTTTTTTTTCGATTTGCACTTTCACCTCTTGCCCTTAAAAGTCTTGGCTAATGAATTATGACCGTTTCATTTGTCAATAATAAGATTCAGAGACGATGTCTTATTTTTTGGTTCCGAAGTCACGAGATCTTTGTTTGTATCAAGCGGTGACGTCAGGGAGGTGAAGCCTAACAGGTGTTGCGCAAGAAGTAAAGGTTTTAGAGGTTTTATGACAGATGCACCATGAACTTTAACCACTGTTCCCACAGGACTTAGGTACCATAAGGCAGGCATTCTGTGTTTAAGTATTGATAATTTGTACTCGTAGCCATTATCTTCAGGTCTGGCAATGACAGTTTTGTGGCCTACTCATGTACTATAGTAGTAGTTGTTCATGCGTGACTTTTATTGTTTCATCTTGAATTCTTATGTCATCTTCTTACTCTTGTTCAGTTTTTGAGAATATATATGTTTTTGTTATGGGTTGATGGTCGAACTTTGCTGTCGCTCAATTAATAAATTTGATCTGCACTGCTCACCACCTTTCTACCAGCATCCGAATTTGAACTAAAGCACTTCAATTGTGAGTGTATGGCCATGATTAGAGACAGCCAAAATACGTAATTATCTGTATTATGTTCTAAAGGAGATTTATTTGAATACAATGCACATCCATGTTTTTGCACATTTCATGCAAATTGTGGCTTTGGAAAGAGGCAAAAAATCCTCCATATTTTTACAGCAAATTAAGAAAGCGGACGCATCAGAGTGGTGTGATAGGCAGTGGAAACAAGGCAAGAATATTCCTCATCATGGATGGTGTGACTTCAAATTATTCAATGGGGTACCCCCACGTGGTTTCGTGAGGGCAAATTTTGTCAAACGGACTTTCAGAGCCCGATTTTGGTACTTTAGTAACGTGATTGCAAAAACGTGGCTTTACGTTGGATGGATGGTTTTGATGCACGCCTCAACAGTTTTCATGAAACCCCACCTTTATTACTTTCAATATAACAAGACCAAGCCAAACCAGCCACAGGCTAAAAGGAACCGAGGGGTCAATAACTTGTTCCTTGATTATAGACAATTATTTTGTTTAAAGCTGAATATGGCATGTTCAGTTTCATACATGTGTACATGCACAAGAGCCATACAATTAAGCCCTGTGGACTTATGAAAAGGGTTTTGTTCACCTGGTTCCTAAGACAAAGGTCTATAGATATATTTGCTCATGTAGCATTGGTCAATGATTTTTGATAAGCTATCAACTGTTCTAAGTTTGTGAAATGAGTAAAACTTCATTCAAGTTAATTCACAAATGTGAAAATGGTGCTTGTCACATTTTACAACATCTCATAGAAATTTCAGCTTGGCCTGTTTCACTCATTTAATATTGGTCTTACATAGTTTCATTTTCTTTGCACTCCTAGTGCCCTGTATTAAAAGAGTGCAACAGGGAGGTCAGAGCACCATTGCAGTTAATTTTGAACCTTCAATTCTGTTCCAAAACATTGAGTTTACATGGATCCCGGATCAAAACCAAACACATTTTTGTAAATATTTGTGCTTTAAGAGTTAGTTCTAAGGTTTAAGTTACTTTTCAGGCATCCTTATCTGCAATCACAGCAACACCAGATTCAAACTAGGTATTTTTCAAATAGAAATATAGAAAGTGGCTCAACAACTGGCATTTGCAACATTAAAAGTACGTTAAAGGGTGCCTGAAGGGTAGCTAAAGCCGTATATGACAAGTAGAATCAGAGAATATTATGTAAATGCGTTTGATTTGGATCTGGGGCCCAGTTAAACTTAGTGTTTTTGTGAAAGAATTAAAATCAAATTCCTATAGTGCGCTGATCTCACTTTTGTTCTCTTCTAGATTCAGAGCCCTACTCAATCCATTCCTATCTAATCAAAAAACGAGACGCATGTAAGGCAAGGGTAAAAAAAGTCCGTGATGTTCTTTGGATGAATCATGGTGTTGAGGATGGCAGTGATGATTCCGTAACGCAATGCTCCAAATTGATAATCATGCAACTAAAGTACCAAAATCGGACTCTGAAAGTCCGTTTGACAAATTTTGAGATGCCATGTGTACCCAGTTGCATCAATTACGAGTATCAGATAGTTTCGTGAATGCACATTTTGAAATGCCACTGGGTAAACTTTAGTACTGCCGCATTTCAAAATTTGCGCTCACGAAACCCCATTGGAAGTTAACATTTTAAGGGGGGAGATGCGGTAGTTTAGTGGTTGGTGCAATTCCAATGTAAGAGAAAATTGATTTTCAATTTGCTGCCGGTATGTCTCCCTCCTCTAATCAACCCTATCACACACATAAAAAATGTGACAATGTCAGTAATAGTTGCTCCCAAGGTGGATCATTGATAATTTGTTGTTTTGATTGTCAAAGCTCATAGACGCAATCAAATTATAATGCAATGGCATTCAGCTGTACCTAAGTGAATGAAATGTGCATTGTTCTGTTTACATGCCATTTGTCCTTTTTTTACTCTACAGCAATTTATTGATTATTTGCTCTTTTTGACTACCTTGTAAGTGCATTTACTTTTGAGCATATGGTTATGCATATTTTACCCTGGCCTTACATTTTTCCAACTACAGCTTGATGTTCATTTGCAGTGTTTTGCTCAAGATGGATTCAATGTGTGTGTCAAGATCTCCAAAGGAATGTACGCGTACATTGTTGTGAGATATTTCATATCAGTTCGGTGTCTTTGGTGTTTGATCCCTAATCCTTTAAATTGTGTGGATCAACGACCAACAGAAAAGAGCTGTTCTTTATCACCTTTGGTTTGATATTGACGCAATCTGTTTGAATGATTTTTAAGAATTAAAAGCTTACACTAAGTCTCCAAAGTCGTAAAATATGCAAAATATACTGGCAACGCGGTTGATTGTAGGAATGGCTCCGGTTAAATTGATTTCAAGCAACTCTATGATAAGGTTGATTTCGGGGCAGGGACATCTTATACTTACATAATTGTACATGTATCTGAGCTCTAATCTGGATTTGTCTCTCGATATCGTTGATGGCTTGTATTAACGACCAACGACAGGAACAAGTGAGGCATCAATTTACATTTCAACCGTGAGTTGTTGCGGAAGTTTTGATTCAAATCCATGAGAATCGACGAGACAACAAACATTTTGAACAGAGTTAGTTTATCAGGAGTGTTCAAACTTCCGCTGTAAAGCTTGAAGCCTTTCAAGTACGTACGTACAAGGCCATGAATCCAATTCGAGGAAAGTTGAAGTAGAGATTCCACTTCATATTGAAAAGCACCAACCGATACTTTGCAGACAACAAGGGCCATTTGAGGCCATCATTCGCCACATATGTACAAACAGCTTAGAGTGTACTGAACACTGGTTTTGCTTTCTGAGATGAAAGTGCCATTGTCAGACTTGATTCTTGTTTCCTTTGCCTGTACGTAGGTGGAGATGGCATCAAACAGTTTTGTTAAGAAAGTTTAGAGAGGAGAATGAAATTGGGGATGTCTCTCTCTGACTCCGCTGGTGCCAAAATGTACTCCTTATATGAACAAATGGCCAAAAAACTGGAGACAAACAGTTACCATCGAAAGCGGTGTGGCACAAATGTGAATCTGGCGCTCCAATGGGCCTTTTGAAGAGCCATTGAATGGCGCATCTCGAGTCTTGCTTGAAATTCGTATGGACGTGTCTTCAGAGAGAGTGAGGAGAATGATGTGCATATATCAACATTGCCAAGATAAGGACCCAATCTACCTTGAAGCAATATGATCTCCACACTAGATCATATCTGGAATGAGGAAAATCATCTCTGAGTTATTTTGTTGTTGGTGTAATGAATCTAAATAGTCAAATTTAATGGTACTTTTGCCATTTATTGGATACTTCGTGAAATATATGATGAACCAAAGTGATGTCTGCTGATTAGTAGACCTCGAAAAAAAGTTAAAACCTAATGAAAACTTGAAAACTTTGTGACCAAAAAAAAAATTTCCCATGTCTTCACTTTTTAGCTATTTTTCCCACCCTCTCGACTCTTTTCCACCTTTTTTCCTTACTATTCTTCACAAATTCGGACTTTTTTTGCCCCTTATTGTCATTTGAGTCCTTACCTGCTTCCTTATTCATTTGTTGATCCTTGTTTGGGACCTTCTCTTTTCTTTTTTTCTGTGCAACATGATCAGATGAAGGATTAAATCCTCAGTCAGAATCATTAAGTGCCTTTTTGGTGTGGGTTTTCACCTGCTTCACTAACCGCTGCAAAGAATGCTATCCCCGATAAAATTAAATTGAAAGATTATGATTTGTCTAGGTGTTGCTGCTTAATGTGCATGCAATTTTTGGTCTACCATCTAGCTTAGCACTGAAATTATATGCACAGAATGCCCTTTTTGAAACTGTACTATATTGGACTGATAAGCGGAGAGTTAGACCAGCCTCCACCCAACTAAAATGTACCTAGATACAATGCTTAGATTTCAGTTGCCTTTTTCATGAAAATTGTGTCCATCATACACTATCAGTCATTGAGTGGCCAATAAGGGCGAGTGCTAGCAAGATAGCACACCCATTACCAATGGTGATTAATGGTTCTTTAACAAACCAACTTCATATTTCTACCACCATTGCGCAGTCCAGAGCCACCTCGACCAAAGCCCGCTTATTGCACCAACCTAAATTGCGACTCAAACAACTTAAGAGCTGAGAGAAACCTCGATTTCACTATGCTTTTATTCGGCTTAGTGTAGTGTGTTTGAAATTTGAAGGTCTTTAAGTATGAAGTTTTCACTTTCATTCGTAGAGTATGCAAGTACAGTTAGTTAGCCCATGGAAATTGGTTTTTTTATGTGTTGTTGGGTGTTCATTATCTATGCTTGTATTCAAAACTCGTCCATAACTTTTGTATTCCATTTGAGCAATTGCTAAGTTTATGAACGGGCTTGTTGACGGGATTTTCTTTATCAAATCCATTTTCAACTGGAATATTTGTAGGTGCGGAGCAGCTTTCATAGGTCGACCGTAAGTTTATCTATGAATTCTTCTAAAGAATCCAGCAGTTCAACTAGCCTACAATCATTATCGTTGCTATCGCCGAGTATGAGCTTTAAATAAAGGCCCCATGCTAGAAGGTATTCCAGTGGCAAGGAAGTGGAAGTGGAAGGTCTTCTTCGCCTATAACGATCCCAACACCCAAGTGCTCCTAAAGCCATCACTAAATTTCCAACTTCAAATTCGACTTTGACATCATTTTTTGTGAGTATACAAATCAACTAAGTACAAATTCTAATGTTTGATTTGGCTGGTTTTTGGGTGAAAGCACTGATTGTTATATCGGGACTGAACCTTGAGTCGGGTTCGTTACGCTCAAAGGGAAAATATCTCGTCCCATAATCCTGATCCTACTCTGCTAAAGACCTTTCAAAGTAGTTTGAATACCCTTTGTAGTTTTAACAGATGTATCCAAGAACATTTTTGGATTTTTCTAGCTCGCAAATCTTAAGTATCAGATTTAGTTTCATTGGCTAAATGACTTCCAGCTCACATAAAAAACTTACATGCCAAGAAGCATTTGAAAAAAAACTCAGAAAAACTAAAAACATATTCAAGAAAATATTTCAAATAAGACATTATCTGGTAAGCCGCTGCTTAGTTATAAGGGATTTAATGGTCTGGTTTTCATCCTTTTAGCCCTAAAATGCCCCGGTTATACCTCAACTTAAACTCCCGGAGTATTAATCCCAACTTTGATATCACAAAAGCAAAAAATTGTTCTTTTTTTCCAGCATATCTCAAAATAGTTGAAAATGTTATACCATGTCACATAAAAGACACTAAAAGTGTAATTTTCGAAAATGCGTTTTACAATCATCGGAAGTACCCTTATTAGTAACGGATTCATTTAAATTTTGAAGACAATGAGTACATTTCAGGCAATCTTATACATTTGGGCTCCTCTTAAACATTCTGTTGAAACGGAAACGACGTACACTTTCCATATTTCAAAAATTATTTTTCTCCCTTCAACACGTGTTATCAAATACGCCCCTAAATGCCATTGAGGTAGAAAAAGGGAGCAAAATTGTATCTCGAATTGAATACAGAGGGATTCGGATAGTTGGAAGGTAGTAGCAAGAAATTGTTTCATTATTCATTGTTCATTGTTCATTTTTGCATTTAATTCTTTGTTCAAAATTTATGGCTTTCTAATGGAAAAGAAGCCTCATTAAGTTGATCTTAATCAGCTTATTTTTCAGACCTGCGATTTGCAACAAGTCTTATGATGTCCTTCATACTGACAAATGAATCTAGTCAACAAGAGCTATTTTATATGCACATTGCTTTAAGTTGTTGAGTAAATCCGTAATACTTTGATCAACTGAGGTTGTCGATATTGCATTCTTTACAATATTTTTCGACCAGCCACAATTCTGAGAGTTGTATGTGACAAAATGTTATCCAAAGCGGCATAGCTGACCGACCTTGGAGATTGAGGAACAACAATAAGCTAGTTGATATTTCCATCCAAACATGGCGTTCAAGAATTATAAATTATTAGGATTGATATGTATTTAAGTGCAAGTTTGAGAGAATTTTTTTGTTCTGTTAATTCTACATAAACCACGTAAAACTAGAAGAAAAAGAACAAAGAGTACGACTTAGAAGCCCCACCTAAATAAATTTGTTCCGACTATTCTGTTTAAGTAAAGAGGATGTACGTTTAGCTCTGGGGTTTGACCTCATGAAACCAGTAGAGGACACGTTTACTCCTTGCACCAGTGGAGTAAATTCTTCCCTCGTGCATGATGCCCCATAGACTGCTCGGCTACACTAGCTCCTCAATAAGTTCACCTTACTTTCGGGCAACATCATTAAGGAACACGCCCCTCCCCCTGCCGAATTATCGTAATTTCTATACACCTTGAAAAGAAAATACATCTAATTCCGAATCCACGAATCTTACCACTTTTGGCTTTCACGGTCTGTTAGTATTGTTTTCTTGAATCTGCTATCCTTAGGGAGCAGATTTTTGCCTCGTCCATGCTGCCTCCTAGGCTGATCAGAATTTTACACAACCGTAATATCTCGTGACAAAGATAATCTCAGTTCATTAACCGAAAAAGAGTGAGGTCAGAGCGTAGCAAATGTTTTGCAGAACAATTTTGTTAAGAAAATTATTTTTTTCAAGTTTCCTGAAAGCAATAGTAAGTCAATTCGTCTCAAATTGACCATCCACCTCATGACCATTTACCCCATAAATCATGAAAACAAACACGTCAAGATGTGCCTGAATTTTTAAGGACAAGTTCATTACTCAAACAAAACTGAGTTCCAGCATTTGAAATAGAGTATGTTAAAAAATTGCAATGATTAAAGAGCTATTTAAGATGGATGGAATACATCAGCAGGTGGTTTGTAATATGTCTGTAATCTTTTTCATACCTGCGAGTACTTTTTTTCAAATGTGCTTGATTGCATGATCGTTCGAGCCGTAAAGAAGAAGAGCGAGTAATAAAGTAAGGAGAGATGTATTTGACTTGATGGTGGAACGTAAAGTGATTGAACATAGGGTAATTGACATTTGTCACACCTAACACCTTTACTTACGATAAGGTTTCAATTAGAGTCGTGTGCAAAATCCACAACATCATCCCAGGCGACATCATTGCACCTTAACGTAATCGAGGTAATTCCGACACCTCTGGAGGTCAGCCTGAACCGAGGCTTGTTCCTTGCGTTTCAGCTAAGCTCAAGTGTTTCCACCACATGGATGAAAATTGCAGATTGAGCCCCATCAAAACTCCGTCAACGTTTCGTTCTTACAAAGCGGTCAGACTACATGCTCAAATCCGTTTTATTAAGTGTGCCAGAGGAGAGTAATTGCTTGACATAGAGTCGTATTAGGGGTTCTACTCAGAATTTGGCCGCGCCGTCAACGATTCAAATTTGTACCACATTTTTCTTAGGTATCTTGACTATGAATGGAACATTTCGACACCCAGCAACAGCTGAGACGAAAACATGCGATCGCAGCGCCCTTCATTGATCTATTGATGGTGTTATCTATGGTTCCTTCGTAGAATCCTTGAAAGATTGGCTCATGTCTTGGGCTACTTGAGCGTATTGGGCCATCAGCTCTTGGTTAGGTTTGCCGGCCATGATGAACAAGAGAAAAAGGTGAGAGTGGGACTCACGTTGGAGCAAAAGCGGGAAGGGCTTACAATACATAGATGTTGCGACTCTGCTGAACAACCGGATAATGAGTCTGAAAGGAGCGAAAATGCAGGAACAGTACGCAAATTTTTCGTAAGCTGATTGCAATTGCTTTTCCTTTCCTGCGACAGATTCTCCATTGGAATATCGTTAGATTTACAGGTTTACACTATTAATTACTAGATTACAAACACAAAACCTCTATTTTCATTCGATATGTATGATTAACATGATTAGTTGGAACATGAACCGCTGGAGTATGGACGGGGATGGTAAGGTTGAAAATTAGAAACTTCAATTCATGTCAATGAATTAAATTCTTCGTCAAATAAGGCTGGCCCCAGATCCCTGCGATTGCGTATTTCAAATGTCAGCTCAATCAAACGACTGGGTCAGAAGTTATGCCCTCTCAAAGTGCAGTACATAACAGAGCACAGAATGAATGACTTAGCCCTCTTTTGGTAATCAATTACCACAAGAGGGCTAGTTCGTGCATTCATTGAAGGGCTTTGTAGTGCCTTTTGAGACGGCATAACTTTTGATCCAGTCGCTCGATCGAGCTAAAAATTGAAATGAGTAATTGTTGTAGCCTGGGATCATTCTCATTTGAAGAAGAACATAATGCTTTAACTCAATCGCGAAAAGCTAATTCCCAAACCAAGCGTCCCCGTCCATATTCCAATTGTTCATGGATGGAACAAGGACGGCTCTACCCACATCAATCATAATGTTCTTCGAAGAAATGAAGAAAGCCTACAAACCATGAGTTTAGCCTTGATACATATTGAATTCATATGAATGATGGGTGTGAACTTCATGTAGTTTGGTCTTTTATTATCAAATGCTTTACAAAAAGTCCATTGAATTACATCTTTTTTGATGTATCAGATACATTTCTGCATTGGTCAACCTAGATCACGGTCGCTATGTATTGCTCGAATCAAATTCAACGAGAAAAAGACATGGGACTTAGTGAAACGTGAGACCGGCTAAGAAATGAATAGTGTTGACATGGATAGAGTAAGTCGTAGCCTGCTGTGTATTCAGGAGGAGCATAGTACATTATGTACAAAGACATGTTCGGAAATTCGAGACCGCCTTTCAAAAGAAATGATGCTAAGATTTGAAGCACCCATCAAATTGATGATAGCCCTTAGCTTCTAAAACACTTTTGAACCTTCTTGGCCGTTGAAATTGGCTAGTTTTTTTGCATATTAATTTTAAAGCCAGCATTTGAATTTGCCACCAAAATCTGCTTTGACCGAGTCGAAGTGTCTACCAGAGATATAAAAATGTCTACGAGGAGATTGATTTCGGGCAAACGCTTCAGCGACGGTAATTTGTGGCAAGACGGCCTTAAGGACTCGACCCGAATTTTGTTTTAATTCTTCAAGTATGCCATAAATAAATGGCATTGGGTAAAAAAAAAAAAACAAATAAATTTGGGTTCAAATAATCCCCATAAATACCCTGATGGTAAAAAGGGAGGAATTATACGTTTTAGAACAGTGTAGTACATACATTGGCCATTTTACAATATTTCTGGTTACTTTATATATTATACACCCACTTTGATAACAACATATGACAGCGTGATGAAAATAACATTAATGGTCAATGTTATTGATCTGAATACCAAGGTTTTAACAAAACTCAAGCCTTTTTACCTAGAGAAGAACTAGTACGCATTGCCCTTTCCTTTCATTGTCTGTCCGGAGCGCACTGTCCATCTCCATGTCTGGGGAACTCCTTGGTTGGTACCACAACATCAAAGTTTTTTCATCGCCAGACGCATTCATAATTGCCAGATTTTTTTAAAAACTTTGTGGAGACAAATCTTTGTCGCCAATTTCTGAAAAGCAACCCTCCCTCCCAATTGGTAGGGAAAAAAGAAAGCGAAACTATTCATTTTGGTAATGGAATAATGGAAAATTAAAAAAAAAATCATGAGTGGGCGAGAGATCCCTTCATCTGTTGAGTTTTCTATAGTAGTGGAGGTTACTGTACAGTACAGTATGCACAGATACAAAAGCACTCATTTATTTTGAATGATTGTTTTCTAGGTTTCACTTGATTCAATCTACTCCAGAAGAAGATAACTTCACATTTGATTCTGCAGTATTGGATTTGTACAGTCTGACATCAGTGAATCAAGTTTTTGTTGTTGATAACAATGAGCATCCAAACAAAGATTCTGAAGCAAGGATGGCTCAAAAAGTGGACCAACTACTTTAAGGGCTACTGTTATCGTTGGTTTGTACTAACCAATGATGCACTTGGTTACCGTTATTATCAAGAGGAAGATGCAACTGGTTCCACCAAGTTTCAGGATTATTTGCCATTGGAAGAACTTGCCATCCCTCCTTCTGACCATCAAACTAAATTCATCGCCAACAATGAAACAGAAAACAAAACATTCTACTTTAAAGCCACATCCCATGAAGAGAGACTTCAATGGATAACCGCTATAAATGAGGCCCAAGTTTCAAAAGAACAGCGAGCCTTTAAATCCAAATATCAAGAATCCACCAATTCAGATACCAATGAAAGGTGCTCCATTGAAGATTCCCAAGAGCGCAGTTGCACTTATACCAATGAAAACACACAGCTCAGTACTGAAAGTGTCCTTCCCGCCAAAACTTTAAAGCCTCCACTCTCAAGGGAAAAAAAACACAGACAAAGGAGGCAGTGCATTCCACCTAAACCCCAAAACAATGGTTTCTCAATGTGGTTTCTTACATTGGGCAACTTGCCTCTTTCTTTCTTCGAGCCATTGTCCATGATTCAACGAGTGACTGAACAGTTTGAAAACAGTGCCATTCTGGATCGGGCTAGTCAAGCAGCTGACTCTTGTGAGCAACTGGCTCTCGTGGCTGCCTTTACTGTGTCTGGTTATCGTTCCTCAGCTATTCGTTCGCACTCGCCGTTTACCCCCCTGTTAGGGGAGACTTTTGAATGTGATCGCGAGGACCTGGGATTTCGATGCATCAGTGAACAGGTGTCTCAAAACCCCCCCACATTGGCCCAATTTGCTGAGAGCACCAATGGCCTTTGGACGTACTGGCAGGACTTCTCTTATTCGCACAAATATGGCTTATCCACACTAAAGGTTGAACCTCATGGCATCTCCCATTTGATTTTTAAGGGTTCAGGAAATCATTACACATGGCATAAGGTGAAGACTGTAGTAAGCAATCTGTTGAGTTCAGAGCGAAAAGTGGATCATGTTGGCGATGTCTCAATTTTCAATCAAACCAACGGCGAAACCTGTCATTTGAAATTTGTCTGCGATTCGTCCGCAACAGGTATCGACAAAAGAGTGACAGGAGATGTGATCAATCGGGGGAAAATTGTGCAATGGCGCCTTAGTGGAAAGTGGGACTCGGAAATAGAAGGCTTTAAAATGATCAGCACTACCAATGCCAAGAAAAATGACAATCAGAAATGCAGTCCCTCGATCAGATTATGGCAGGCCACGGCGATTGCTCCTGAAGCCAAAACATACTACAATTTTTCAGCGTTTGCTTGTGAATTGAATGAGATGGAAGAAGACATTGCACCCACTGATTCAAGACAACGCCCTGATCAACGTCGTTTGGAAGAGGGCTTTTTTGACCAGGCCACTCGTGAAAAGACTCGACTTGAAAAGAAATCAAATTCTACAACCACTGAAAGAGAAAAATCACAAAAGAAGTATACACCAGTGTGGTTTAAGGAAGAGGGAGATAAGTTCAATGAGGGCTTAAAGACCTTTGTCTACAAGGGTGGCTATTGGGAGTCCAAGAAGAACCAGAATTGGTCAATGTGCCCTAACATTTTTTAATCAATGTACTGCATGTCCCAGATGTAGGGTTGCATTTTTCAACTTATCTTGAATTGCCTATAGATTTTAAATGATTTGAAAAAACTCATTATTTTACCATAATGAAATGTTTTAATGGTCAATACCGTTACTTCGTTTCAAATACACCACCCTTTGGGCAATGCACCGCTCTACATGGGAACAGAACGTGGAGTAGATTCTCTTCAGGGTAAATGGGAACAAGTTTTTCCACTCACTTATGCTCAACGGACGTCTTCAGTGCGTCAACGTTGCCGTGGTAGACGGAACAGGCGGTTGACTCCACGACGCTCCACACATAGAAATCCAGAGGATTTGAATTTGGCGAGTTTGGTTCCCAAACTTCTTTTGACCAGAATACATTGGATCCCAATTGGTTAGAAATGTACTTCTGGACGCCTTTGCTAGTATGGGCTGGGGCTTCATCTGGGGTCCAGATCCAATTTCCATAGATTGCATTAAGTGATGGGCACATATTTTGGACAATAATTGCTTGTATTTAATGGAATCCATACTACCTTTGCTCCACTATGGTGGGAAGGCCTCTTCATCGGAGCCAATGACACCCAACATCATAGCTCCGACAGGGTGCATAGTTTTACTAGAGACGTATTGGGCTGGAACCCAGCTCTAAACTCGACAACAGGCTGATCTCTGGGCTAGCCCGGAGCTCAGCCCAGCTCAAACTGTTGAAACATATTTGGCCCAGACCACCTCGAGCTGGGTTTAGACTCTGGCTCAGTTCAGCTCGAAAGGTCGAGTTATATGTCAGCCCAGCTCATGTTCTCGAGCTGGGTGTAGGCTCTGGCTCAGCCCAGCTCGAAATCGTCGATCTGTGATACAACTCAACTCGAAACCGACAAGCTATGATACAACCCAGCTCGAAATCGACGAGGCCATGCCTCAGCCCTGACCGAACTCGACGGAGCTCAACTGTGGCCCACATCAGTTTGACAACTTTTGTCTTTAACTGAAAGACAAGCCGAGGAAATATTATGCATGCCAATGAATGGTCTGTTGCATACTCCATCTTTCCTTATATAGTACGAGAGTTTGGTGAAACAATAAACAATAAAACCTTGATAAAAGAAAGGTCACAAATCTTTTTTTAAATGACTCGCAAACACTTCAAAGTGAGTGTAGCTTGGGTTTATTTGAATATTTCTAAATGCTATTAGTAATTACTGACGTTTGAACACTTTTTATTCTTGATCTTTTTGGTCCAAGGTAAGCGTAGAACCCACATGCGGTGGGTTATTCAGTGGGCTTTCCTTCGGGTTTATCATGCATCATCAATTGTGTTTGTCAGGTAAAGTAAAAGCGTAAAGTAAAAATTGAAGCCCATACGTGCACAAAAAGGAATTTCAGTAAATGAATCAAATTTAGTTTTCGCTCTTTAGCAATAGACCACAAACCTTCAAAGAGATACATTTATCAAGAAGATTAAAAACGAGCAAAGACTGGTTTGAATCGAAATGTCTTGTCTGCGCATAAAGATATATTTTGGAGGAGGATTAAAAAGTCGGTACGGCAAAAACATGCCATGTACCTCCTTTTTTTCAAAAACTTTACGCGAACTCGGTACTGAAACGTTGAACGAGTTGTGAAAGCATATCAAATTCAAATTATTAAGCGCTCAAGGGAGGGAAGCAAAAAGTCTCAATTATGTCAATAGTACATACACATCATTGGCGTGAATTTACTCGAGAGGTTATCATGTCGTCTATTTTTTTTTCGTTGAATGGTACCATCGTCTAAAAGGAACTCTATGTTTTGCCTTTGATTGCACTTTTTAAACACCTAGTTTGGATTAAGACAATTTCGTGGTGCTACCTGACACGAGAACTAGAAACTAGATTGGCCAATAGGTCTATTGGTTTTTCCAGCTCAGACATAGCTCAGCCCAGACATGTGTCGGGTCAACTCGATCATGAGCCAGCTCAGACATGGGCTGGCTCGGATTTGGCCCAGCTCAGACTTGACTCGAAATATGTACCCGATCAACCCAGCTCAGCTCGAAGCCTGTTTTTTTGGCCCAGCCCAGCTCGTGAGCTGGAAACTGCCAACCCAGCTCAGCTCGAAATGAGCCACCATCCTCTTAGCTCAGCCCAGCCCGAAAATTCTTGGCTCATTACATCTCTAAGTTTTACTAACATATTTAACGCCTGGATTGACCTCCTCGGGGTTCTTAGCGATAAAGCGGGTGCTCCTGGTGTTGGGTGTAGCATCAACCGTGAAGATATTTTCATCGGAAAAGATGAGGATCTTGTTGCCCTTCCTTTTTAGTTTGTTCAGGATATTTTTTGTATCCGTCAAGCCTTGTCTGGCGTTGCAGCTCCGCGAGGCCTTGGACTTTCATGCAAGCCCGACTCCTCATACCTAGATCTTGCCTTAAAATGGTCGAAACTGTAGTGCTTGGTGCACCAGTGTCCTTAGCAATGCGCCGGATGTTGTTGCGAGGATTTTGATCAATGCAGTGCTTGACAGCATTGATATTGGTCGGCGTCCTTGCTGATCTTGATCTTCCAGGCTTTTTCTGTTACTAAAGTCTCCAGAAGGTAAATAAAAGATCATCATCTTATGCACGGTCTTCCTGATGACATCAAATCTCTTTGAAATGTCGTTGACCTTGTCACCAGTCTCAATGTGCGCAGCAATTTTTTAACCTAACTCTTCTATTGCTTTGGATCTCTTGAACCCGATGTCTTATCTAGGCTTCCAATACAGCAATTGGACGCTCAAACTCTCTTGAATTTGTCGCAATAAACACAGTAACCAAAGGCGGCGAGAAATTAGAAATATTTCAAGTTGAAAACATGTAACCGTCTGTATGATAATCAATCTATGTGGTCATTAACCATCTATGACCACGAGTCGTATGTTGTGCTCTCGGAGAATAAAGAGTTGAAGATCGAACATGGCGCAGTTGGCAGGCCCAGATTTTTCAGAGGAGTGATTTTGTGTAGTACTTTTGAGAAAATTTCTCGGCCTATGCCTACAAGTGTAGCAACATCAGGAATTCTTCCTCTAACATCATGCCTGACAATAAACTTCCATCCCCAGTGCCTGATCAAACATCGGTTAGCAATTCTCTTGCGCAAAGTGCACAATCAAGCCATTGAGCGTATCGAGGACATCTCACCCATTCTATCAGTTCGGTAAAGGATTTTTTGTCCAACCTTCCAAAGAACCCATCGGATGCAGATCGTTATAGGGAGCAAGCTGCATATTTCATGAAGAAGCTCCAGGCGTCTCACGAAAAGTTGAGGAGAGTTTCCTCAATTTAGCTCCGCATCTTCAGTTGGCTGACCTTGATCGTTCGGAGTCCACTTTGGCAAGTATCTCGTCGGATGTTGACTCACTTTTGGTACCTTTACGTGAACTAATGACTCGTTCCGACAATGGTGGAGCCCAATCATCACCAAGACAAAATCACCGATCATTCCGTATCAACAAGGCCCTACGTCCTGACAAATTAATGAGCACCGCAACTCTAGCTGAATTTAGATCGTGGAAAGAGTGCTACGACCTCTATTTTTCGTCAAATCAGATGGAAAATTTTCCACTTGCAGAACAATAAGGCTATCTGAAAGCATCTTTAGAATTAAAACTCCAGCAATACCTTAGTCTTGAAATCAATGAGTCATCACCAATCCAAGGAGAACATGGGTGCTTATCCGTCCTAAAGGATTATTTCCTTCGCAGTGTACCCTTAATAACGAGACGTTTTCACTTTTTCCAATGCAATCAACGAACAGGAGAACCATTCTCCGATTGGTACTTGCATTTGCAATTGGAGGGAAACGAGGCTGAGCTGGACTCATTATCCATTGACGACATTTATGCCTTGCGAATTATCACAGGAACTTCCGACGTAAGGCTCCGCGAAGAACTGCTCCGGAGAAAAAAATCTTTGAAAGAAGAATTTTATAGGATTGCTCCTACTTGGGAATCTGCGGCTAAAGTTCAGAAGACACTATCCAATACTTCAGATGTCTCTATCTAAAGGGTGCAAAAGCAAGAGAAGGAGAAAATTCGTTCACAATCGAAGAACTAGAAGAGATCAGCATCTACAAAAAAATGCCCATGGTGCGGATATAAAACTAGGCATCCCCGTGACGAATGTTACGCAAAAAATCTCACGTGTCACAAATGTGACAAAATTGGACACGTTGCACCTGTTTGTTTGAACAATTCGAACATCAACAATACTTGTAGGTCCAGGTCCATGAACCACTACAGGTCACACAAGTGATTCCCTAATTCAAAAGCTGATTCTCCTCAACGTTCAGATCATGATGATCAAGTTGAAATAGCCTCGTTGGTCATCAAAATTAACGCTATCCATTCAAACCCGACCCCACTTGTGGAAGTGCGGGTGATTCCAAATAAAGGAACCCCATTTACAATCAACGCCTTGCCTGACACCAGAGCAACGGAACCGATCATCTCCCAGGATTTAGTTAAGCGCAACAATATTCCTATAGACTCTTCGAGAGTATGTGGGATAACGGCTGCAAACTCAACTTCAATGAAATGTATTGGATCCGTGCACCTCAATATTCATCTTCAAGACAGAAGAACTCAAATTGAAGCTTTCGTTACACCTGCAATTCAAAACGCATTGATTCTGGCTTGGCACAACCTCGTCAGTTTAAGTGTCATACCGCATACTTTGCCAAATCCACCGATTACCTCTATATTTCAGGTTGACTCTATTTCTAAAGATTTATCTGACTCACTTCAAGCTCTTTTTGCACATTTCAATGGCGTATTTAACAATGGAGACGAACTTCCAGCAATGCATGGGCCCCCGATGAAAATTCATCTCTGTCGAAAAACCTCAATCCGACCCACTAAGATTCTCACTTCACACCCAATTCCATTGGCGTACTTTGGAAAAGCGGAGTCTGAGATTCTTAAACAAGTTCAGTCCGGAATCATTGAACACGTTTCTTGGCCAACGGAATGGACCAGCCCATCAATGTTTCTCCCCAAAGCAAATGGGAAAGACATTCGAATGGTAACTGATTTCACATCATTGAACAAATACGTTCGAAGGCCAGTCCACCCATTCCAAACACCTAATGAAATCGCCTCATTGATCCCTCCTGATTCAAAAATTTTCCTCGTTCTTGACCCAAAAAGGGATATTGGCATATTCCCTTGGATAAGGACTCCCGCGACTTAACCATCTTCCTCACCCCGTTTGGCCGATTCCGCTACTGCAGAGCACATATGGGTTTAAACGCCAGTGGCGACGAATATTGCCAAAGAGGAGATCGTGCTCTTCAAGGTCTTCGGGGAGTGCGGAAAATTGTTGATGATATTTTGATCTTTGGCCCCGATTTCCAGACTTTCACCCATCGTGTAAAGGAAGTATTGGAGCGTTGCCAAGAACATGGGATTACTCTTTCCAAGGAGAAAATACAATTAGGAGCAGAGGTTAAGTTCGCTGGACTTATCATCAATTCCAAAGGAGTGAAACCTGATCCAGGAAAGTGCCGGGCAATCGCCGAATTTCCAAGCCCAAAATCCATTACCGACTTGCGTTCTTTTATGGGCCTCGCGAATCAACTTGGGAATTTTATTCCCAATTTGGCCCATTCTTTGGAACCTCTTCGTCCATTACTCAGCCCCAAAGTTAATTTCATTTGGCTACCTGAACATGAATCCGCCTTCGGACGAGCCAAGAAAATTTTGTGCGACCCTTCTGGATCCTTACTTGCTCATTTCGATTCCAACCTTCCAACAACCCTTTTGACTGATGCCTCAAGACTCAAAGGGCTCGGTTTCGCTCTTCTTCAAACTGATCATCGGGCACATCTCGACTCATTCAGTGTGGATCTCGTGGACTTCTTCCCGCAGAAACTCGTTATGCGGTGTGTGAATTAGAGGCCTTGGCAATTAAGTGGGCAATCACAAAATGTCGGATATATCTTATAAGGATTAATTTCAAAGTGATAACTGATCACCGACCTTTGCTTGGAATTTTCAATTCCACCAACATTTGTGCGATTTCCAATCCTCGGATCCAACGAATGATCAGTGCAATTGCGGATTACACATTCGATCTTGAATGGGTCCCCAGAAAACGCCACATGATTGCGGACGCGTTGTCTCGAGCCCCTCTTTTTGATCCACCAGAATCAGATGATGTCGCCATTACGGATATTCAACAAATTTCCGCATCTCCTCCCCTGCCCGGCCTGATTAAATTTTCAACCATAAGTGAAGTGGCCAAAACCGATCCAAATTATTGTGCTGTTGTTCAAGCTCTACAAAATGGGTTAGGTAAAAAAGAACTTCCACTTGGTCATCCTGCCCGACTTTATTCAAATGTCTGGGACGAATTGTTGCTTGACAATGAATTTCAAGTTCTCCTATATCATCAACGAGTTGTAGTTCCTCAGGAACTTTGAAGGCAAACCCTTCAGAGCCTTCACATGCAACATCAAGGTATAACAAAAACCCGGGAACTTGCTCGACAATTATATTATTGGCCGGGACTCATGAACGCTATTTCCTCTCTAATCTCGAACTGTCCGGAGTGCCTACACCTTCTTCCAAGCCAACCAAGAGAGCCTATGACTCAAGCAAAGGTTTCGAAACCATTTGAGGCGATATCTGTTGATTTATTTGAGGTCAAAGGTCTTCACTATGTGACTATGGTCAACAGATACTCCTCTTGGACTTGCGTTGCTCTTTTGAGGAAAAGGGATACTACTTCGGTTACCAAAGTCCTAGACGCTTGGTTCCTTGATTTTGGTCTACCAGATATCATTCGTTCTGATGGAGGACCCCAATTCCGAGGTCCGTTCAAAGAGTGGTGTGACTCTCTTGGGATTTCTCACGAACTAACCTCACCGTATAATGCTCAAACTAACGGGCACGCCGAGTCAGCAGTCAAATCTATGAAACACCTCCTCATGAAATCCGGGTCTTGGCCCAAGTTCCTCATTGCCTTACGTGAGTGGCGTAACACGCCTACTTCTAAGAGCTTAAGCCCCGTTCAATTACTTTTCAATCGACGTCAACGTACTCTAATTCCCGCTCATCCAAATGCCTACAGGCCACTCAAACCATCCATAGTGGAAAACGCTAGGAAGTACGTCAATAACACCAATGAAAGAACAAGAAACCGGTACAATTTAAGAACACGATATTTACCACCATTACAAACAAATTCCAAGGTTCTCGTTCAAAACCCGAGGACAAGGAGATGGGACTCAACTGGCATCATTATGAATAAAAGAGCGAATGGTCATTCATACAAAGTCGAGATCAATGGAACATGTCAACCACGGAACAGAATATTTTTGAAACCATTGCCTCAAAAACGTGTCCGTTTCAAAATGTAAAGTTTATGTAGTTCGAATCATTTTAAAATCAATCACCTCATCTTTTAGGGGGAATTGTACGAGAATCAATCTATGTGGTCATTAACCATCTATGACCACGAGTCGTATGTTGTGCTCTCGGAGAATAAAGAGTTGAAGATCGAACACCGTCCATATGGGATATATGGTAAATGTTTGGGAATTCTCGGAATTCTCTTGAACCAGATGTCTTATCTAGGCTTCCAATGCAGCAATTGGACGCTGAAACTCTCACGAATTTGACGCAATAAACACCGTAACCAAAAAACGGCGAAAAATTAGAAACATTTCAAGTAGAAAACATGGAACCGTACATATGGTATGTGTTTGAGAATTCTCGGAAAACACATTTTTCCTTTCCTTTGAAATCGGGAAGTCGGGTTACAAGAGCGCGAAATCGCTTGTAGTACCGAGTAGAAAACAAAATTTGATTAAAACTGTCAGTGATCCAAAAAGGACTCTGTGTTGATCATATCTTCGTTGAATGACCTTGAGAAGTTCAGAACTCAAGACCTCAAGACTGGTAAACCCGACATCAGAGGGAAAGCACCATTATTCTAGAGTTTGTTCAAAACAGTTTCCACCCTTGGGATTCCGGGACTGAAACCTGATCAAATGTTTCCCCTGCGTGTTTCCCCTGAATAAATCAATCCACCCATTCCTCCCCCTCAGACCTCAGATCCTGAATTACTTGATAAAAAAATCACTCAGTCAGTAGCATGAACTAGCACAGAATTTGATCTTTATGACCAATTTGTGCCACCAGTGAGGTCAGTTTCTGGCAAACGCTATTAAAGATGAATAGTCGTTACTTTTTGATGAGCAATAACAGTATCTTTGAGGAGCTCTACAAATTGTACGTGAGGATTCGTGGATTTTACCTGACTGAATCACCAGGGCATTGAGAGGTTGGAGAGAGTTCATATCAGAGCTAAGAGGATAGTCAATCGATGGAGTATTAAGCCTTATGCAAATTGCTTGAAAGTCATTTGATTCCCAAAATTAGAGACCCGCCGTTTATACCTTGATATGAATTTAAGATAGTTTTGGGCGCAATTTGTCTAGCTTCTTTACACCTGGCCTTGCCCTTTTTGCAAGAAAAAGCCGTTTCATCTCCAGGTAACAAAGATGTTTGCAGCATTTGCGTTTTTAATGACATTTTATTTTTACTTTTTTCATCCATTTCTGAACTTGTTTCCCATAATCGCTTTTTTGGGAAAAGCAAAATGATACGCATCTTCTTCTTCAAATTCAATGCTTTATTTCAAAAACGACAATCACTTCTAGAATGAGAAATTATTCTTGTCCATGTTAAGGCTTGGCCTCAGCTGATCTCTTGCCATACTTATGTCCTCTCCTGTAGTGACCATAATAGGGTTCGGCCTCAGCTGATCTCTTGCCATACTTATGTCCTCTCCTGTAGTGACCATAATAGGGTTCGGCCTCAGCTGATCTCTTGCCATACTTATGTCCTCTCCTGTAGTGACCATAATAGGGTTCGGCCTCAGCTGATCTCTTGCCATACTTATGTCCTCTTCTGTAGTGACCATAATAGGGTTCGGCCTCAGCTGATCTCTTGCCATACTTATGTCCTCTTCTGTAGTGACCATAATAGGGTTCGGCCTCAGCTGATCTCTTGCCATACTTATGTCCTCTTCTGTAGTGACCATAATAGGGTTCGGCCTCAGCTGATCTCTTGCCATACTTATGTCCTCTTCTGTAGTGACCATAATAGGGTTCGGCCTCAGCTGATCTCTTGCCATACTTATGTCCTCTTCTGTAGTGACCATAATAGGGTTCGGCCTCAGCTGATCTCTTGCCATACTTATGTCCTCTTCTGTAGTGACCATAATAGGGTTCGGCCTCAGCTGATCTCTTGCCATACTTATGTCCTCTTCTGTAGTGACCATAATAGGGTTCGGCCTCAGCTGATCTCTTGCCATACTTATGTCCTCTTCTGTAGTGACCATAATAGGGTTCGGCCTCAGCTGATCTCTTGCCATACTTATGTCCTCTTCTGTAGTGACCATAATAGGGTTCGGCCTCAGCTGATCTCTTGCCATACTTATGTCCTCTTCTGTAGTGACCATAATAGGGTTCGGCCTCAGCTGATCTCTTGCCATACTTATGTCCTCTCCTGTAGTGACCATAATAGGGTTCGGCCTCTGCTGATCTCTTGCCATGCTTATGTTCTCTCCTGTAGTGGCCATAACTATTTTCGGGTTCGGCCTCGGCTGATCGTTTTGCTTTATTTTCTAAATGGTTTTTCTTGTGTACAACACCTCTTTTGGCAAGCTTCACTGCACTATAGTTGTTAAAATCGAAAATGGTACGTTTTTCCATAAGTTTTGTGTTCTTTTCTTCATTTTGACTTGAATTCTTTGCTGGGGCACAATCAAGTATCAAAATCAAAATGAGCAGAGTCTGTAGGAATAGAAGAAAATTATTTCAGAATGTTTCCATTTACTCCCTCTAGGTACTTACAAAGGTATCCTTCATGTTCATTGGATGTTTGTTTTTTGCTTCTTAATCCCAAACCAGCGTCCTCACAATGGCTGTGGAATCTTCTTCGTTAATGCTTTTGTAGTTGCAATTTTCTGTTAGTCTTTGTCTTGGGTGGGCAGGTTTTTCTTTGGTCTGTTGTGGCTTTTACAGTGTATGGTTTGGATATAATAAATTCATTGCTTAATTTTGCCTCTTATACAAGTTGTAAGCCGCTCTTTCAAAACACTCTTTTGCTATTTGATAATGATTCAACACTACCAAGGCCTCGCACGGCTGCTTGTGAAGTATGTACGTTATTACAGAGTGTGGGTAAAGTAGCGAGTAAGGAGGCAAGGTGGTTTAAACTAGAGGGCTAGTTTAAACACCTTCCCAATCTTATTGAGTAACTAATCACACATTTCCACGCCATATTTCGTTACCTCAATCAAAGTAACCGTCTCCCTTCAGTGATTAACAATGAAAGAATGTATTTAAAGAAAGAAGAAATGCTTATAAACAATGAGATTACTTTACTCGGGTGTGCAAGGTTTTCACTTTTGGGTGCTTCAGCGTGTTTAAAACATTTCTGGCACGTTGTAAAATTCGTTATTAAAATTTTAGCCCTCCAAGTTTTCCTGGTCCTTTAGTTGATTATTCGTTTCGACCACTAGAGAAGAAGTCAAGGTGTCGCCCAGCCAGCAAAAAATGAGGCTTGTGGACTTCACAGTTTTTCTCTTTAGCATCTGAAATAGCTTTCAACACTTTTCTAGGATCGTTGTGCTATGAAATTCCATCCCAAATGAACCCTACATTCAAGTGCTAGCCAGATCTGCCAAAACTAATTCGTTTGTGGATTAGATGTTATATGTGTGTGTATGTATTCTATATAATATAGGAATATAAAGCTAAGTAGAATAAATACCTCTTTCATCTTGGAGTCCTATGGATGATATTCCCAGTAACGGTGAGGAATTCGGCAAAAAAATATCCTGCACCTTTCCATAATTCAGTTGATTTCTGCGTTGCTCTTCGTAAACAAGAAGACCCTCGAGCAACCCAAAACTACTTTTAGGTCAACTTCGACTCAGGATCGTTTCATGAATTTGTTCACGAGTTTCTTGTTTTGAGGTGAGACCCGTGTTCACCCCTTCCATTCAGTTTCTTTTAATCGACCTTTCCTGAATGCTGATAAATTCACGAAGTGCCGAACAAATTCAAAATTTTAGAGTTCGATCACACATCCGTTGATTACATTGCATGTTAGGGTGAGGTCAAGACGCAAAGTGTGTCTTGTAGTGTTTTAATAACCGGAACGTTCAAGACTTAAACCAGTTAGGGTATGACCAATTCTAAAGACCCGGAAGCATATTGGAAAATGCACCTTGATTCCGTTCGACACAATGGCTTCCAACTTTCAATGAATAACTTATTTTTCTAGCAAATCATTTGATAGAAATAATAAGTATTAGTGTGTTGGAATGAAATAAGTGACAATCTTTTAAGTAGCTATTGGCTTTCCGACTTTCCCGGCATATTTTTTTCTATTTTAATCCCTATAATACCCTCTCTAAATCTAAAACTCATAAGAAAATCACTATAATCTTACAGAGAAAAAATAAAAACGCCTAAGCCAATCTTGAACATAATCTAACGGCTAGGTCAAAAAATGTGCATATTCTAAGCTGAGCACAACGAAGGCACAAATTGAACGAGTTAACAAAACGTTGAGTAGGTCTTAACCACGTGATACTAGCTCATTGATTTTGTGCCATCCTTGTGCTGAGTTTTCCGAACTCATAACTCTAACGGGTATTTACGAGAAAAAAAATCATTAAATTGGCTTGCTTTTAATTGCGACGATCTAAGTTACTTATCTTGTCAATACATTTTAAGAAGGATTCCAGACTTGCTCCGATCGGAAATATGCTGATTTGGTGGCAAATTTGTTCACATCTTTTGGGCCAGTTTCAATGTTCAGAGAATGGCCGAGGAATCAATAGTGCTACATCTTGCACCAAATAAGAATGGAAATAAGAATAATTAAAGAGAAGTAGAAAATAGAAAGAGAGTGAGGAAACGGTTAGTTGTCGCAAAGTAGGCGATGGTCCAGATTGGAAAAATCCATTTTCAGCTCCCGTCGTTGATGGAATTTGGCTGCTTGTTTTTTGGCTGACAAAGGTCCGTTACCGTCAATATTCCGAACGGATATCGTTCATCATAAGAAACTGAATTGGGACAAATTTGTGTCCTGAAGCATACAAAATCGGACAATTTGCAAGCAGTCACATAACTGTTAACCAAAATGATCATGCCTTAGCTACACGAAGAGTGAAGAGTGTTACTTAAATGCCGGATTCTTCAAGCGTAAAAAAAATGCGATGAGTGATTCTTCTGCAACCTCGAAGCAAGCATCTTTGAATGGAAACCCCCCAGAGTTGTTGGTGAAGCTAAAAAAATAAAGCCCGATTTGTATGGGTAAAGATTCTAACAAAACTGTCTATAACAATTAGAGCCTAGGAACAACATGCTTGCAGGATTGTTTTCAAGTCATATATTGTACGTGGTATGCAACAACAGTTGTAATATGTGTTGTAAGCATAGCAATTCGATTTGGTTCGGAGATTTTACAACCTGAAATCACAGAGGGACCGTGTGCAGTAAAGCCTTACAAAAATAATACCAAATTGCCAACTAGACTGATTAGTAAAAATTGAGTGATGAAGTAATTCATGACCATTGTTGTTTCACAACTTAGGAACACAATTTTGCAACTTGCAAGTGGTATTTACTAACACTTGGTAAATCATCTAATGAATGAAAAGCATGAAAATAACAAACGTGTTATCTTCAATCGATAAATCATTTTTTCAAATATGAAGGAAATACATCACAAATTGCAAGTTAGGAAGAGTACAATCAAACAACAAAAGCATCTGTCCCCAGTGCAAAGCCGTAGCAATTTTCAGATGCTTCACAGCTTGGAAAAACTATCATTGATTTAATGTTTTTTTTTCTTTTGTTCATTTCAGTAAAGTTCACAAAAAGAGGTTTAAAGAAAGGCAAAAATGACGAACATGACTGTTCATGCTATTGAGTTTGTTAAAGAAAATATTGGGCATGAACAGGTTAACGAGCATAAGGTTTTGTTCATCTCAATCTTTTGAAGAAGCAGTTTTCTTTGGCGATAATGGGTTCTTAAGATACAGTGTTATTTTTATAGCATTTAAAGACCATTATTTAATCAGTGGAAATTGAATTTGTGTAAACGAATTATTGGAAACCTTGTTTTCAGCCACGTGTCTATTTTGTATGAGAAATAGAGCAAAATCAGTCCTGCCCAAACCGGAGGGGAAAATGACGCTCGGCTTAAGACATCAGCAATAGCCTCCTTACGCTGCACGAAATATGTTTTATGTTCTGCACTTCAGAGGGCACTTTACCATTGAACCTCTACCAAATAGAGGGCCGATTGGGCCAATTCCTTTATATTGCATTATAATGCTGTTGGGTTTGTTTTTGGTTAATTCTATCAAAATCTTATTTATAATTAGTGCCCCGAGTCACATAATGTCCGGAATAGAAAATGCGTTCAAGCCAAGGCAAGAGCAGTTTATTCAGCAATCTACCGTGCCTCTTCCCGGTTTTTTTGGGCCGTGTGACGTTGCAAATAAGGGCCCGTGTTCGGACATTTAGGCAAGCGCTGGTACCAACAAACAAACTTGCCTGCCAATACCAGTGATGCAAAATTTGGCGTTTCAAACTGGTTTTAACGAGACTGACTTTTCCTCATATAGCAAATGACACCGTTTACGTGGCCCGGAAACCAAGAAGAGAGGGACACTTCATTATTTTGACTGACCTGGATTCTCGAACGCTGGAAGGTGTAACTCTTATTAAAACTTATGCCAAGCCTCAACGGCCACTAGACTGATGCTGATGAAGCTTTTCTATGGTTTTAAAAGTTGATCTGATTGAGTAAAAGCGTAGTCAGCAGATTTGAATGTTCATATTTAGTATTTATTCATATCACGGATAAGAATCAACAGGGTCTTGGTCATGTTTGTAGGAAAACTGATCAAACTCTCAGATTCCCCAACAAGACCACATTCATAATGATAATAGCGATCGATGGTGATGATTGTTGAATGATATATTCTTTACTGTAAGTATGCTCGCAAACATATGTTTAAGTGTAACATTTCGTTTCATTTAAGTATATCCATCCTAGGGGTGATTTCAGAATTTCAGGGGGGAGGTTTGAGAGGAGTCAAGAGTTTTGTTGATACAAGTGATGTCATATTGCTACAAATGGTACTAATTGGGGCACTTCAACCACAGAATGTGAAATGTTGTTGAGTGAGAGAGATCTTTAATAACGAGGGAGGTTGCCTTGGTGTAGGTAAATGCAAAGTAACTTACTGATGACGATGAATTGGAATAGAAACATTGGAAAAACTAGACTTTCTCCTAAAATTTGGTTCCATAAACGAGATATGTGCAAAACGTGGTGGATTTAGTGCAAGACGAAGCGAATGGCAAAGAGGTTGGAAAACACAATCTTCTCTTTCACCTGGGGAAAAGGACATCAATGAGGACAAACCAACTGGTTGCTGAGTACTGAGTGCGTGTGCATGGGGAAGTAAAGCCAACCAAAGAAAGGGTTTGCTAACGGATCCATTACCAACCATACATGTGTTCCAAAGGACCATTTTGGCAAAAGAAATGGGAGAGCTGGAGAGGGCAATGTTTCTAGAGCAGGACTTGGAATACAGACTCATTTCTCCAACATCGGAAGGGAGCTCCTCTGAAGGAAGGGAGGAAAGGAACTGAAAGGTATTCTAGAGCGGCCTCTGTGGGATGGGCCATCTACCAAAATGCAAAAAATGATAATAATTGTAATCTAATCACCAGCCTTATTGATGGTCAAAGTCACTCAAGATTAGGCTTGAGATTTTCCAAATTTGTTAAGGAATTGTGGTCCTGGAACAATTCTTTTCATCCGAGTCATCCTGCTTGATTACTGATATGGTGTCAATTTGTTTCGAAATGGGGAGGTTCTTTCTGCGTCTGACATTGTCATTATCGTTCATTCTACGAAAAATACCTAACAGGTTTCGCACTTACTCTCGAAAAATGGTCAACATAAAAAGTTGAGGATCTGCGGTGGTGGAACATGCTAGTAATATTACAACTATGGAACAACTATTGGTATTTCTTTCAACATGATTGCTCTCGTTCAAACAACGAGACTTGTAAGGAGGGTCTTTGGACTTCTTGTGAAAGACTTCAATTGTGGTGGAGTCGTCTTTCTGTTGTGGGGTGTCCTGGAGCTTGCAGAACATAAAACATTCGCTCAAAAAAACGCATTCTCTTCATCCTTTTTCATCTTGAGGTGCGTTCAGGGTGTCGGCGAGCGCACCTCCATCAATTCTCATTAAGCCAGATCGGAGTTCACTTTACGTCACACTGAATGGTCAATGACCGTCTGTTGATATTGTTCTTCAGTGGGAGGCGCGGTCGGTAACACGGGCAGGACAGAAGTGGGCAAATAGGGCGGGCTCTCATCACTATCGTTACATTCGACAACAACATCTCTTCCAATAGCACCTCCGTCCAATGGATTTTCGCCATAATAAGTGTGGTGGTGACCATTGAGTTGAATTGGCGGCGGAGACGGCTCTGGCTCATGGGCGTAAAAATGGCCCTCTTCATTGGAAACTGGGCGCACGAGCCGGCGGAGGCGATAGGAGGCGGATCTCATACCGGCAATGAGGGTATGACTCATGCGGCGAAAAGGAAGGCGCCTGTTTGTAAGACTGTCGGATACCGGAAGCGGCGCCCTTGCGCCGTTTGTATGGCAAAAATGATCTTGAAGATCTCGAAGCCTCGAATGGTTAGGGTTGGCGCCGTTGTGGTACGATGGGCCTCCATTAAAATGGTTCAGTGACGAATTTGGGGATGGTGCAGGGAACTGGAACAGACAATTAGGAACTTACAAATTCTGCCCAATTACATCTTATGAGAGGTTTTATCGAACTGCCTGATCCGACTTACCTCTAGTTTGAAGGTGACAAATGGCACAGGCAGTGATCTGGCTTTTAAACGCAGGATGACTAGACGATTTCAGACGCCAAGCTCCAGGACGGTTGATTGTCATTCAGGATATAACGGATCAAATGCTGACAAATATTCGAGGGCGGCTCGATAACAGAACTGATACTGATCCTCCGTTTGTACCATGGCAGGTCTTTGCGTCCTGAGAGCTCTGACCGTTTGGAATACATCAACGACGCCTTCATACTGCATGCGTTCTAAGACAATGCTCATCGAGATGAACACCCCTGTGCGACCAACACCGGCGCTGCAAGGACAAGAAAAAATAGGTTTAACGTTTTTTTTCTTCGTCTGGGTTTGGCACAAAAATATGGAGTGTGTAGCTTACCTGCAATGAACCGTAATCGGTCCCTCTTGACCGAATTGTTCTTTGGTTTTGTGCACCTGACCAATGAAATCGATGAAACCTTCACCACTCTTAGGAACACCCTGCTCTGGCCAATCTGTGAATTGGAACTGCCGAATTGTCCTAGATTGTCCGTCTCGAGCGTCAGTGACTTTGAACTCGCGAAGAAGATATTGTGGCATATTATATTCAGCCAGTGGATCAACAACAAAGCACTGATAGCGCGCAGATCGATCACTCGGCCAATATTGAGCACATTTTTCCTAAATTCGTCAATAATGTCAGCACTTGAATGAAGATGCTATTTGTTAAAGCCATTTTGCTCCTTACCCGACCCATCTCGCGTTGTTTGGTAAGCATTACTATGATGGTCGAGTTGTGTTCCCAGATCATGCGCCAGAAATCCTCCACAGTCTCGGCCAAGGGACCTTGCGTGGCAATGTAAGCGTTCCGATAGCGATATCCATCGATGTAACTTGCGTTGATGTAGTCACTACCCTCAATACCTTGAGAAGGAGTCAAACGTTAGAAAATTTGAAGGAAAAAAAATTGATGATTATTGCAAAAAAAAACCGCACCTCTGATTGGCTCTAAGCAGACCCTTGAAGATTCGTATGGAAGAATGTTAACCAAACGATTTTTGAACTTGTTACAAGGAAGGTTGGCCGAAAGGAATTTGTCTGGTTCTGTTTGGATACTGGCCAGCTTTTTGAACTCGATTTCCATGGCTGTAATATTATCCCCAAGTTCCATCTGCATCAGTTGTTGGATGTGATGATGCAGGGATCGGGCAGGGACCTCAGTGAAGCCGCAGTTGACGGCCTCAAGTAGAGCATCGTGAATGAAGATATACTGATCCTCCGTTTGAACCATATAGTTCCTCTGAGATCTAAGACATGTGACATGTCCGTACACATCTATCGTCTTTTCATGCCGTACCCGCTCCAACATTGAGTCTATGACAATGAAAGCTCCAGTTCGACCGACACCAGCGCTAGAGAGAAAAGAAGTTGTGATTTTGAAAGCAAACTGCGTCGTGCCTCCAAGAAAAAGGAATCATTTAGAATGTACCTGCAATGAGTGATGACAGGCCCAGCATCCATTGGGTTCATAGCTGTGATTCTTCTCAGGAATTGGAGGAATGGAGCAGGATGTTCCGGGACTCCGTGGTCCGGCCACGCTGTGTACTGGAACTGCTTCACCTCCCGGCGATCTGTGTAGCCAATCTGGAAATGGAACTTCGGGTTTCAGTCCTCGACTATGATATGAAGTTAGTGGGTTCTTGAACGACAAGTGAAATGGATGTTTCAATCCATGCAAACTGAGTTAGTTATGAACTGAACATTGGACAGACAAGGGCTAACGTTCTATGTAGAAACCGTCACTACGTTCTGGTGTCATGCTTGTGTTATTCTGTCCATCAAATTTACTAGGATGGTTCATATCCTGTGGAAATTGAGCTTTGATCATGGTAAGCTTGTGTTGATGTTTGTTAGGTTGAGGTGGATGTGGATGCTTACATTCATTCCCATGGGTGCTTGACTCACTCTCTGCAATTGGAACGTCCTAATGACATAACTAGCGAGCTCTTGAGTGTCTGTTAGAGTTACGGACATCACTCCATAACTCTCGGTGCCTCGTGTGGGCCAGTATTGGTCACATTTGATTCGAGCCCTCTCTTCCAATTTTGTGAGCATCACAATGGTTGAAGATCTCTGCTCCCAGACCATTCGCCAAAAGTCGGCAAACGTCTCTGGTAAAGGACCCTGGAAAGTTGTTACAATTGATTACTTCACTCATGAGATACGAGTGCCATTGGCATGATTGGTCAATTATTACCTGGGTGGCAATATAGGCGTTTTGCTTCCTGTAGCCATCACAGTAGTTGGCGTTGATGTAGTCGGATCCGAGGACGCCGTCTGCCGGCTGTAAAACCACCCGCGAATGATCGTAAGCGATGACATTGGCGTAGCGGTTCTTGGGTTTGTTAATCTCCATCGATGAATTGTCCCACGTGAATTGCTGGCCCGGTTCAATGCTCTCATATTCCTGAGAAAACTTCAGATTGTCATTGGACTTCAAGTCGTCAATGTGTGCATCCATTTCCGACACTGGTATAGGGGGATGAGATATCATGCCAGGGGTCTGGAAATTCAATCGTCTAAGCTCCACTGGATCTGAAGGCGCCACGAGGGTAACATGGCCTCCAGTTCCGCCCATTGAAGTTGGCATTTCAAAACCCGCCATCAATGGCGTATGGACCGCACCTTGCTCCAGAGGTTGATTAGGATTTTGACGCCGACGTTTCAGTACGCAAATTAGCAAGACAAAGAAGAAAAATAGGATCACGGCTAATATGGGACCAACAATCCACATCATGGAGGCTTGTTTTGGATTGGGCAGTCCCTTGGGATCATCGCCATTGTATAGGCCACGGCCAGGTTTCGGCCTCTGAGGAGGTGGACCGGGTGGTTCTTGCATCATGTCCAAAGACAACTCTGGTGAAAATGGACTAGAGGTATACAGATGCTTCTGAGGAGTGTCAACATAGGCTCGAACAAATATCTTGTACAAGATGCCTTTGTTCAGTTTATTATTGATGAATCCCTCATAGTTCTGACTATTGCCCAAGACAAACGTGTAGGGGATGGATCGTTGGAGGAACTTGGCGGCAATGTATGGCTTGTCCTCATCTTCTTCCTTATTGGCCAGTGACGCTTTGCTATTGCTCACCAAATCTGCAGTGTTAAATTGATCTGGATATTTGACACCACTAGAGTTGCTATGAGGTATCACCACCAAGTAGTAATGACTAATTGGCCCATACTCCTCAGAGGCTTGGGGCAAGAACACAGTCAATTCACCTCGGTCGTGGGCCCGTACACCGTAAAAGTCTGGCTTAACCATGGGCTGCGGTGCAGCCATTTGAGTGGTGACCGTGATCTTGGCTGGTGGTCGATAAGATCGATCCGATGGAATGGCAGACACGTTTACATGATAAGTGGTGAACGGGGACAGGTCCTTGATTTTGTACTCTTGAGTCTTGGGCGACACCAATATGGTGATAGGTTGGACTTGGGCTGATTGTGTGATTCCTTGGGCGTCCACAAATTCCTTGTAGGCATTATAACTGATCTTGTAATTGATTGGCGTAAGCCGAATAGGTTGTCCCCAAGACAAAGTCATGGTGTGAGTGGTCACCTCAGTTGCTCTCAAGTTCAAAACGACATCCTGTGGCTTAACCTTCTCATTGATTCTTTGGGAAAGGCGACCCAAGCCATCGTGTGTTCTAGCTGCCACAGCTATAGCATATCGAGCATCTCTCTCCAAATTGATGAGTTCGGCTGATGTGGTCAGACCCACAGACTTGCGTTGCCACTTGTCAAGGTCGTCGACCTCGGTCATGGTGTAAAACAATTCGTATCCAATAACTTTCGTCCGTAACGGCACAGCTTCCCACCACACCTCGATGGAAGAGTCTGAAGTAGCCATGGCCTGGACATGTTGTGGAGCCCGAATAATGTTCCGGTCAGTCCGGAAAGACACCTGAGTGCTCCAAGGACCGTAGCCTTTGCGAGTATTGGCCCGAACACTGAATTTGTACTCGGTGTTGTCTTCTAGGTTGGCGAATACCGTTTTCTTCTCTGTGGTAGAGCGCATTCGTTTCTCCTCGGGAGTCACGGCTTTCCAGAACTGTATATCGTACATCGTGATTTGTCCATTTTGAGCAATTTCTGGCGGCGGATCGTACGAAATCTCGATGACATCGGGAGTCTGGAAACGAGTCGTAATGTTCTTTGGGGAGTCGGAGGGAACGCCTTCCGGGGTGAGAAATGCTTTGATTGCCTCTTGCCCAGCTCCCACTTTGTTCATCCCAGCTACACGAAATTCGTACTCGATGCCCTTCTCCAGATTAGAGATTTCTTGATGTTGCACCTCGGGGTCAGTGATTCTGATTTCGGTTAACTTTTGGCCGCGGTGACCATATCGAACCCGGTAGCCTTTCAGTTCTCCGTAAGTCTCCATAGGCTTGGTCCACTCAATGTCCATGGTTATTGTGGGGTCCTTTTTCACAATTCTAAATGAAAATGAATGAATACAAATGTTAGCACATGTCTTAACCACGTGTTAAGAAAATGTTCTATAATACTGTTCATACTTCAAATCGATGTTGGGTCTGGTGGGAACACCTCCTGGGGTTTTCACTTTCACGGGTTGGCTTCTGGTTCCGTCACCTTTTCTGGTGAGAGCGGCTACTTGAACCACGTATCTAGTGTCGGGCTGGAGATTTGTCACATTGAATGACGTCACGTCCGAAGACCCCGTATTAAATCGCAAAGGCATTTGATAATAGAGGGATTCCTGCAAAGGTCAAAAATTTCTTCTTGATCCTGATATTCCTTCAAAGCCACTTCTCTCATGCGTCTTTACCGTGTTCTTGGGCTGGACGTAGATCTGATATCCACGGATAACGCCATTTCGGTCCTTATCCGATGGAGGATCCCAGGTCACTTCCACAGAACTTGAGTTCAAGGGTTGAGCTGCGACGTTTTGCGGCTCTCCAGGCACTGAAAAAGTGAGGCTTTTTAGTGATTTGAAAAGGATGTATTCATTCAAACATCAATTTTCGTAGTATACAGGGATGAAGTAGGTTAAATATTATACAGGGATTGGATATACAGGGCCAATGGGTGAAGGCAGCTGGAACGTCGACCATCTGGTTGTTTAATTCCATGTTGTCCTGCATGCAAAACCCTATAGAGTTTGGTAGCGAATTGATCTAGTTAAATAATCCTATTATAAAATCAATTTGCATGAGATTCTAAGATTTGGAAGATGAACGACCTGGTCCTTTTCAAGGCAAGTAGTAATAGTTATAATAATGATAACAACAACAACAACAACAACAACAACAGCCTACTTAGAATAATATAGGCTGAGCTCAAAACTGATAGAAACATAGGTTAGATCATGGACGCTCACATTATTTCCAAAAGTCCGTGGTTAGGCACATTGTCCTACCGGGTGGTTCTGACTGAAATTCACTTCAAACAATTCACAGTAAAATGTAAGTAATTTTTGGAAACATTGACTGTCACTAGTTTAAAATGCATACAACAGACTTAAAACAAAACGTGAATTAGACTTTGCGTTTCAATATATTGTATCTATGGAAACATAAGAAGACGTCCGATGGGGATTAAACATGATTGGTTGGATACAACCAAGATTAATTTGTATGATTTGCCTCTCTATCTTTGTCTTAAAAGCGTGTAGAATTAAAAACCTTACATATCATCTTACTCAAATCTTGAAATATTTCTGAGAATTTTGAAATAATTGAAGCACTTTTTACAACCACATGCTATTTGAGTACTGGTTTTGAAACGATGACCGTAGCTTGGATTCTAAATTTCCTGAGGCAAAACTCGACCTTGCACAACAAAACTGCCTTTCTTGAAGTGAAAGAAGCCAATAATTTAAGAAAACGTGTCCTTTCATTCAAATAGCTTTCCGTCATGGAGGCAATTAGCTGTTAACGTTAATCTTGAATTGAAAGAATGAAAATCCCAAACCACTTTTGGCAAGAATTTAAATAATATCAACAAGAGAGAGAGAGAGAGAGAGATAATGGAAAATCTAATCTAGTGAAGGATGATGCATGAGGCAGGATGGTATGGTTTTTGAGCTCATAAAAATATTGATTTCCAAAATTGACATGCGATTGATGATCTTGAGGAATCCAATTGGTACAGTAGTACACAAGACGTATTATTGATTTACTGCACAACACAAAACTTAATTTTAGGGACACCCTTAGCTAAAGGTGCGTAAGAGAGATAGAGATAGAAACGGCATCACTACACTCAATGGAGTACATGTCATCATCACCTAATACTTACTGTAGATGGCTGTAGTGTCGCAAAATTTGGATGTTTTTTTGGTCATAAAATTTTCCAAATTTCAAGGGAGGAGAAAAGGTAAAAATGGGAGGGAGAGAGATATAAATTGATGATGAAGTTTTTTTCTCGGTTAATGCTTTTCTTTTTCATTGGAAATGGTTTTCCCATTTCGAGTCTGGATTGTGTGGTGCATGAACTTAAAAGAGTGACAAAATGATTTTCATTTCCAAGTCGATTTTGGTTTTTAAAAGTTATTTTTGGGTATGTTTTGAGTGGGTGATGACAAGTGGTGAGTAGTGAATATATGTCATGAGTATTTAAGTTCTACAAAAATTTCGTGTTGAATTTTTAATAAAATAATGAAAAATATTGATTAAGAAAACTAATCATGATGTGTTTTTGAGGCTAGCAAAAAATCAGCCAATTTACAGATTTCAATTTGTTAAATTTTCATTCACGGTATTCTCACGTGCCAAATATATTAAAAAATATTTCATATTGGCGTTAAAGAAGAAGATACATAAGTCGTGTAAATTTGCTTTTGTTGTCAATGTCGCTTCAAATTGTTGAAACTTCATAAAATTAAACTTGTGTTCTGTTGGAAAACTTTGTTAACAACACTGACATGCAACATGTAGAAAATGAGCGAAAGAAACGACTACAAGATAAGTGTGTCTTTTGTACGGAAAGAAGAAGAAAACCAAAATGTATGGTTGGGATATCGTTCGGTAAGTGTTAGTAGTGTGCGGTTGTGTACGATTGTTTTTTTTTCTAATTATGTGGGCAATGACGTGGGAAAATCCTTCTTGTTCTTCTGTTTCATTGCATATTGGGTCAAAATGTTGACCCTTGGCTTTACTGAATTCCTGCAAATAATGCAACAATGGGTCTAAAAAGGTTGCTTGTTATTACGCTTGTTCATGATGAGGCATATCCTCCGGTTTAGATTGGTGGATGTTGACATAAAGCTTCATAGAATTAAACCCATTGAAGCATGATTTGTGTCCGTCATCTTTTCTTTGAGCCAAGGCATTCGCCAAGGCATTGGCCAAGGCCTAATTGGCCAAGGCCTAATTGGCCAAGACATTGGTCAAGGCAGGCTCTTTGAGCTACATACCATCTTCATCAGTCTTGATGATCACGGGATAAGAAATGGGTCCGTCCCCAATCTGAGTTCCGGCCAGCATCCAGATTCTGTACTCAGTCCACTTTCTGAGCTCATCAATGATGAACTCTTGCCGATCCGAGTCATTGATCTCAATCATGGTGGCATCCGAGTCGGTCCGAGAGTTAGGCACGTGGTATATCTTGTAATAGGTAATTTTACCGTTGCGCTTGTTCTCTGGAGGCGGCTGCCAGACAACTCGGATTGAAGTGGAGCTCTCCGGGTAAGCCTTTACCAAGTCTGGCGGCGCGCCGGGAACTTTAGGAGGGAGAAAAGAACGAACCAAATAATAATAATAATAAGACGAAAACCGAACAAACGATAAACAAAACAGTCTAGCCGAGAAGAAACGCCAAAGCATAGTTGGTCATGGTTGGGTGAGTGTTGGGATTCCAACTAGGAAAAATGGTGCCTCGACATTGCGAATCCCTTGGTTTAGCATACGTTTATATACACACATAGGAGTGCTTGAGGAACATCGAAACGGACTCTGCAAACCGATCGTGTGGCATCCAGATATCACAAACCATCCGGATAATAGAGCCAGAGATCACTTTGACAGAGCTTGTGGTGCTTTAGTAAAAGAGTGAGGAGGAGTGCTGAGTATTGTACAACTTTTGTTCCAGGACTAGTGTGGGCAGTGCTGGCTAGTTTACGAAGAAGAAGAAGAATCGGGTAGATGGAACGGAAAGCAAAATGCGGTGCAAGTTGTGACAATTCCTTCCCCATTGTTAATTGTTATTTCACTTCTTCAATGAAGTGATGCAACCAAACTCACCGAGAAAACAACTTTTGTCACCTTCGCATCGTCAGAAAAGCCCTGACAAACGTTTCTGTTTTGAGTATGTGATTCACTGTTCAAGGGATAAGAGTGATTTGGGGGGGTTACGTAGGAATGAGAGGAGGGAGGGGGGCTTTTTACGTTTGTTGCACCGTTTAAGACACCATGGATTGGACAGACATGAACCGCCTTTATTGCGACGACACCACCACCACCACCACCTTCGATATTGGTTTGCGAGAGAATGTTCCCGGGATTTGATGGGACTTACCATATTGCTCGGTTCGAACTGCAATGGGAGGGGTCGTGGCACCTTCTCCTCGTTTGGACTTGGCTGCCAACCAGATATGATACAGGGTGTTAGGGTATAAACCCTCGAGGTAATACTCTTTTGAGACGGGCAAAGACCGGTGGTTCTCAAACTGGAACGCATTGAAGGTTAGAATAAGACCACCGGGTAAGACCAGAGGCAGCTAGCTCGACACTCACGTCAGGGGTAAAGGTATCGTTCCAGTAGAGCTCGTAAGACACGATGTTCTCGCCCGAGTGCGCAGGTTGTTCCCAACTCAATCGGACAGAGGTCGCCCTGGCTTCGGAAACCCGGAGATTGGATGGCTGAGAGGGAACCCCTTGTTGAGTCTTCACTTGGACTGGCGCAGAGGGTGGCCCAGGACCAATGGCCGTGTAGGCTTCCACCCTGATGGTGTATATGGTGTGTGGCGTCAAATCCGAGATCGTGGTCAACTTGTTGTTATCTACAAACTGGGACTCCCATTGTGACAAAGACAAGCCGGGGTTGGTGGTGTAATACACCTTGTAGCCCTGCAAAACGTTAGTCGACGATGTAATATGAGACACGTAAGGGCGGATGTCTGTGGAACATACCGTCACTGGTCCATTTTGAGCCTGAGGCTCGTTCCATTGAATGACCATGGTCGATGAGCTCAAAGGCCGCACAGAAACGTTCCTAGGGGCATATCCTGGTGCTGGAAAAAAGAGGACACGGATTTAAATGACAGACTTGGTTGGCGACACTACTGTGAGTTATTGTGACTTACTATTGTTATTTTCCACGTCTGAGGAATATCGGAGAGAAAAGTTAGGAGAGAAAAAAAACTGATTAGTATTAGTTCGGGAGGTTTTTGTATGTTTCGCGTTATTCACAATTTCAAAGCTACTCAAAAAAGGCTCAAGATTCGCATTTCACACCAAGAACAAAGCTGAACAGAACTGTCGATATCCAATTACAAACTGATCCAAGCAAGCACGGAAGTGAGAAATCAAATGCAATGATCATTTTTTCCCATCTAGCAAATGGCATAACAGTCATCCTTTACAAGCAAATTTGAAAGCAAATCTCGGAAAAGAAAGTGAGGCCGAGTAGAGCAAGCTATATCAATTGGTTGAAAAAAAAACCGGCAGAAATTATGTCAAGAAAATTCTACGTCAAGCATAGGCAACAATCTTCTATCCAAGAAAATACCTCTCTCTTCAAGGAGCACGGAGGAGAAAATTTTGATTCTATTATTATCATCAGGAATTAAACACATCCACCCCCTCCCTTCCCCATGAAGCGTCCTCTTCAACACCATGTTTTGAATATAGTTTTTCGTTCTCATTCTTACTTATGTTCATTAATTCAATAAATAAACCAAATCAGTCCCAAAAACCCTTTTTACTTTTCCCATTTTTGGTTAGTTATTAAAGTGTCTTTCCGCATCCATGACAAAATCCACCATCAGACTGTACCTGTTTCTCCTGTTGTGGTCACAACTGGCATGGATTTGTCGCCTCGGCCCACATTGTTCACGGCCAATACCACAAACTCGTACTCGGTGTATGGGGTCAACCCACGGATGTCATAGAACGTAGTGATGGCGCCCGAGATCTCCTTGTAGTCCCAACTCGCCAATTTGGGCTTGTACTGAATGACGTAGTACTGCACCTCAGTGGGCGATCCCGGATATGACCACGAAAGACGCACCGACGTCGGAGTCACTTCTGAGATCTTGACCTTACTCGGAGGTCGAGGCAGAGCTGGAAATACATATGACGTTGAGGACTCCGAGGATACCTTTCCGCAACTGCATTGAGCCTACCTTGAACTCGGACGATGGTGGTGGCCTCGATGATACCTAGTTTGCTGGCAGCTACACAAGTGTAGTTCTCCGTCTCTTGGATGTTATGCAATTGGAGAACATTCATTCCGATAGGGGGAGCCATTCCGGGGGTTACATCCTGGTGAAGGTAGAGAGATCTTGCATTATCAACAGCCGTTTTCTATCAGTTCGTTAAAGGTGTCATACTTGCGATCCTCTGCGCCATTTCACATGCGGCATGGGACTGCCGTTAGCCACGCAAGTCAGGTTAATGCCTGACCCCACCATCACTTCATATTCGGATTCGGGGGGAATCGTGAACTGAGGAGGGACCCGTCGGACTGAAATTCAAAGGACATCCCATTTTGAAATGATAACATTAGGTTCCATGATCAACGCTGGGGTCCGCACTGCCCTACATTATTTGGGTTGGGTGGTTCAATTTTGGACATGACATGTCAAACAAGTCGTGATGGAGCCTCTTTGTTGAACAAGAAGTGGCCATAGGCAAATATAAAGCCCCCTAGTCAGGACCAAGGGGTGTTCTTTGACGTTCCATGGAACGCACACCGTTGGTGCGGCGTTCAGCTGAGGGTTCCATGGAAAGGGGCGCCTCTCCTCCTACCTTGCCAACAACCATTCCTCCGAGGAGAACACATTTTATTTCATTTTAAACCCTGCCATAAACTTTCACGTCGTTGTTCCAATTCTCTCAGGGTTACGCTGAATTTTAGCTCTAGACCTTGAAGGCTTGCCAATGACATCAAAGGTGAAGCCTTCGAAGCGACCCTGACGAGCAGAAAGCCATTTTGAGACTGACACCATAAATGTTCTTGGGTTTACAAACAACGAGATTATTCGCCAACCTAGAGTCTGGTCCATATGATCCGGTTCAAAAAGGTTTGCGACCCCATTTACATTTGTTTTGTCCTCTCAGTACGCACTTCAAACATACGTACCTCGCACGTAGAGTTGTGCCGAATAAGAATATTCCGTGCCCACTGCATTTTCCGCCACGCACTCGTATTTGCCTTGGTCCGTCTCTTGGCTGTCTTTGATTTGCAGCGACCCTGCAAGCACGAGGATGATCCATAACAAACTGGTAAACTAACGGGTTAGAAGGTGGTTGAAGATTCCAGATTTTGGCAGGAACTCCGACGACAACCAACGGGGCGCAATGAACAGAAAAAAGTTTTGGGATTCTACTTGAATGTGCATGTGAATGTAGCAATAATAGTAGATTTCGGTGGGAGCTCCACATGTTGAAAGCTGAGTGAAGGGAAGGCTGAAAGTTGAAAGCCAAGAAAGTTTTCAGGAAATCATGATCATTTGCACGGGTTCCTTCTGTCATCGTCATGCCATTCTAAAATGTATGGAGCAGTAGCACTACTCTATGCAAGTGAGTCGTGAAAATGGAGTCCCTTGGAGGTGAAATATTCAACATTGCTGTGGCTGCAAAACAATTATAAAGTTTGCTTTGAAAAACAGTTCTCCGAACGGCAGAAACGAACTTAGGGTTGTAAAGATCATATTTTTTGGTTCCACGAAAAACAGTCTTGTGCCACAAAAGGAGTGAATATTTCATGACTAGGGACCTGTGCAAATCATGGATGGGAGACCCGTGTCGATGGGTGTTTGGTCCCTTGAAACAAGGGCCTGGACATTGAATAATGGCTAACATTCGAGTTCGCCCGGTTCGATCGCTAGAGGGCGCTTTTATGGGCAAACCCTCTGATGGTCAAGATGCAGATTCGATATACATAGTTATTAGGGAAATAAAGACAAGGTTAACAGGGTGTCATCGACAAATACAACAAAGACTATAGCTCATAACACAAGACCTCATTATGCCTAGCAATAAAAATGTCTTTAAGAATATAAATCAGCACTTGAAATATCAATGCACATAAACAATGAGATACGTTGGTTGGTCTAGTTATTGTTGGTAGAGTAGTGCCTGATGTATTGGATTTGGATGAAGAACTTTGTTTCCAGTGTGTGCTGTGTTTATGACTAGTGTGTTTCTAGGTTTTTAGTTTTTGGAAAAGGTGTGCTTGTGTGTAAAATCGAGATTGCTACTTATTCCAAATCTCGTCTTATGTTCTAACAATTTGCTGAAGGGATAGCTGTTTCTCAGTTTGTTTTCGTGAACTAATTCAGACCTCAGTAGGTCCAAATGTCTGACTATTAATCCAACCTGAACAAAACTCCTATCCTGGTTTGCTGAGTTAGCTCTTGGTTTCCTGTTGTTGTAAAAGTCAGCTGATGATCAACCTGCTCACCTCGAAGTTTACCTTGTTCCGTAATGATGTACCGCGGATTGGGGTTCAATCGCATGCCATCCTTGACCCAATAGATATTGGGCTGAGGATTTCCAGTGGCTTGGCAGACGAGCAGGGCGTTTCTTCCTTTTTCCTCCACTTTCATCGCAGGGCTCTGGATTATCCGGGGGAATCCTGGTGGCAATGACTTGTCTGGAATGGATGCAAGAGGTGTTGAGTGAGGCAAGAAAATTCAAGTGTTTGGTTAAATTACGAGGGAGCAATGAGGTGTACAAAGGCGGACAATTTGGAATTAACCCTCCTTCAGGGACCAAGGGATGGATCGCGAGACTTGCGAGACCATATCTCGCGTTTGTCACGGAATCCGAAGAGGGAGAGGGAAACTTCAAGTGACAACTTTCTTGAAGACTCAATGGATATAAGTTGGCTGAAATTTCTTGCTGTCACCTCGACTTGTTTCCGGGAACTTTTCAAAAGGGATCCCAGTACCCCTTGCCTCATCTTGGCATAGATATACTTTACAAAGGGTAGATCGACCCAACTCGCCTTTTCGAATTTTGGATTCAAAATGAAAAGGCAATCTTTTCTGGCTAGGCCCCGAGAACCTTCCGAACGGATATGGGGTTGGGTTTTCCCGTTTTTTTACAAAATGTTCTTTCATCACTGAGGACGAATGGGAGACGACCCATTTTGTTCCCTTTCCTTTCACACAAACCAGACGATCTCGTAAAAATAGCTTTTCTATCATCAAAGTTTTCAATACCATACTGCAACTCCGTGTGGGAAAACGACTTTCACTAATGAAATCGTTGACTGGATGGGGTTTGGCTTGGGGGAGGATGAAGATAAAAATTTCAGCTCTCAAAAGAATAACTTGGATGAACAAGACGGAGCCACGAGGTTATCTGGATATGAAGGCCATATAATCATTCCATCAAAATTCCATTGTTCCCCCTTTCGTCATGTTTCACTGGATCCCTATGTCTTCCTGGGTGTTCGTACCTCTGTAGAGGGTCGAATATTTGCACTTCTTTAGCGACGACTATATTTCACATCATAAACCGTATTTCAGGATCGATCCCGTCTTCGTGCCTGCCATGGAAACATTGGCAGGCATCCCCTAATTTTGAGTTTATAGTATCCACAGTAAGCGACCAAATTCGTCAAAAAAGTGAAAATATCCCCACTATTCCATGGTAACCTTGCAGAAAAAAGTTTGGTTCCTTCGACTCGCTCCTCCTTTCTCCTTGGTCCTCATTGTGTTTGTTCCCCTCTGAGTTCCAGTCGAGCCTGACTTTGTTACACTAGAGTTACTCCTATTCTTCCACTTTTCCAGGAGAATGCAAATTTGTGGAAGTGCTCCACTCCTAGCTTCCTGGTCTCCTCTTCGTACTGAGGGTTCATTCTTTCCGTTCCTCCATTCCTCAATGCACAATCGTCAAAGCAGAGGGTCTTGTGGAGGGGAAAAAATCTTTCCATTCTTTCAACAGGACACTCGCGAAATTGTTGACCAGGAAGGTGGGTCTCCGGGTCTCCTCGTGACCATTCCCCGAAGGCCAAGTTTGGGTAATGGCCTTCTATGCAAGCTCGTTTGAAAAGCCCCCCCCCCTTATGTCAACATGGTTTGGCCAACATAGATGCGACGTGAGTTTTTCAAGAACACGTGTGTATGAATATAGATCTCACCATCGAAAATTTCCAATTCAATGCTGGCGGATACCGGATCTCCGACCCCATTCTCGGCCACGCATTCAAACTGAGTTTCTTTCTTACGAATCGGCTCGATCCTCAAGACAGATCCGCCCGTAAACTCAAGAATCGAATATCTGAAATGAAGTGACAATGCTTTTGTACGAAGTGGACTCTTACATTGGGGTGTTAGCGTCCCCTAACTAAAGAAAAGAAGAACTGTCCTCCCAAAAGATGAAGAACTCACCTTAATACTGTGCTGGGAATTTTGTTCCCATTCTTTCGCCATGTTATATGAGGCGTTGGATCACCCGTAGCCATGCATTGAAGGGCGGCAATTCCACCCGCTCGGACGCGTTGTCTTTGGGGAACTTCCGATATCACAGGAGGATCTATAAAAGAATCAGAAAAAGTGACTTAGTCGACTATATTCCACTAGTGGGAGGAATATTTCCTTTAAGGATCGACGTCGTGTCTGGTTTGGCCTTCAAGTGAGAGGCTCGGTCTCCGTCCGGGTGTCCTCATCCAACTTCATACTTACGGGACGTAAAATGAATGAACGGCGATTCGAGCACACTATTGGGGTATCCCAGGTTGCCTGCTCCCCCAGATGAGGAGGAGTGTGAGGGCACCCCATGCGTGTTGGTCATCTCCGTAGCAATCGGGAAGCCGAGGCGCCGGAGCTCTTGGTCCGAGATTTCCGTGACGGCCTCGGGGTCATAGTCAAAGTTTGCTAGTAACACGGATGTGTTCAGTGGGGGTAGAAACTCTATAGTGTCTGATTGAAAGCTAGTGTGAACGAAGGAGGACAAGGAGGAAGGGGACTTGAGGTACTCATAATGGGACTCTGTAAGGAATGGTCGGTTGAATGACAAAGGTATTCGTCCCCAGTATTCAGCACCGTCACCCGCGATCCATAACCAAAGTTTCCACTGTGTTTCCGACTGTTTACCCTTGCACATATCTCAAGCAATATCCCACGTGACCCGAGGCCATTGGGTACATCTAGCTCAAGATTGCCGTGTGAATGCAAATACTGTAATGCCCGGGCAGAGGAATGAAAACATAAGTCATATTCGATTCTTTTCTAATATCTCTTGTCGATCTTCTTTCTTCTTGATCCTAGTGACAAGACAACATGCGTTTTGTTCTAGTTCGAGAAACCATTGGGTCGAATCAGGATTAGTCTGGAAAGTGGCCAGACCATATGTTGCCCTTAATCAGAGACACGCTGGGAATCGAACAAACTGAGGGGAAAACCCTCGTTCATCAATTAGGGATGGGACAATATCGGGTTACAAGAATCCTTGTTCCAAGTTCTGTTCCATTCCATCGGTGAGTTTGCTTTTCAAGGATCTTCAATGGTGTTTCCTTCCCCTCCAATTTGGGCTCCACAAGGGAAGGGTGTCATTTCCAAATGTTCGGACCTCTCCTTCTCTTTCTCTCCCCCTCTCCTCTTCTCTTCTCGCCTTTCAGTTTTTCACTTGGAACTCACTTTTCCGACAAGTGGAACTTTTTTTTCGAGTCGTTTCCTCCACATTTCAGACAACTAATCCTCATCGGTTTTTGCGTATTTTCAATACTGAGGCTGAACATTTTCATTCCAAAGAGGGCTCAACAAATTCATGATGAAGATATTACGACCTTCAAGGACCGAGTCACTTTCTTGGAACTTCAACGTGGTCTCATAAATTTTCCCGCTTCAGAAATTGAACGTTTAAATTCT